>NC_072379.2:54222575-54525606 GCF_028885625.2 Pongo pygmaeus | reverse complement strand
CTTGACCTTCACTGTTCATCAATGTTTCTAGGTCAGGCACGTTCCATTAAGGATCCTTTCCACACATGTCTTCCTTTGGTAGACAAAGGAACTCAAGGTCCAGTCTCTGATGAACTACACTCGAGTACAAGTGCACCTGCCAGGCCCACCTTGGTCCCTACTATTGGGTTCAGGTATTTAAACCGCAACACTATTTCATAGGTCACCAACTTGAAGATACATGAAAATCTGGATCAAATTAACCATGAACTGAAGGACACCTCCAGTCAATATGTCACATAAAAATCCTATAGGCCAGTGATTTCTAGCCTGGGCTGCAAGAACATCTGGGGAACCTCAGCAATTATTGCAAAGGAGTTTGTGAATTCATATGCACACCTGCACTGTTAGTGAACTGAAAAAAAAAAGACATGACTGTATAACATGACATATACTTTGCCATGTTTCAGCATCAAATAGATGCTACCATGTTTTATCAAATACAAGCATATTGAAATGTATTAAGTTACAAAAGTTTTTTACATTACATGTAAATCAATAGATATTAAAGGTCCAAATGAAGGGTTCAAAAATATTTTGATATCATAAGACAAAAAAAAAGGCTATAGATTCCTCCAAGTTAAATAATGATGACTAGACTCTTAACCAAGATACAGAATAATGCAAGATTATGGGGGAAAATATGGCAGATTCTGCCCAAAATGAAGAATCAGTGACTAGATTTCTCCTCCCATAAGAAACAATCTAAAAACATACAAATACATAAAACAATGGCTTTCAAGACACTGGACATCAGGCCACAAGGAACAGGCAATGAAGGTTTGCAATGGAGACATGGGAAACAAAGGCAGGGAGCCCTGTGGTTGCCACAGCTTACTGCCTTGGGAAGGTTTCCAGGGCTCAGTCCAACAAGAGTAACCCAGGTGGAGCCCAGTGAACTCTCTGAGTCAGGAGATGGAGTTGGGGTTCCAGGAAGACCAAGGAAGTTAGAATTCACAGGACAGCATACCAGAGAAAAAAAGAGCTACATAAAGAGAACTAAATAGAGAGAACTGCAAAGAATCCCACTTGTGTATCCAGCTAAGTAAGGATGAATGCACGCATACGAGAAAGACATGGCTGCTTTTGTACTACAACATCTGAGTGAGTAGTTATAACGGAGACCCTGTGGTCCTCAAGCCAAAAATTTACTACCTTGTACTTTTCAGAGAAAAGGTACCAACCTGATCAACATCATACTCAAAGGTAAAAGACTGAATGCTTTCCTTATAAGATCAGCAATGAGACAAAGATGTCCCCTCTTGCTGCCAATATTCAACATTATTATGAAGGTTGCATCCAGTGCATTAAGGCAATGAAAAGAAAGAAAACGTATGCAGATTAGAAAAGAAGAAGTAAAACTGTCTTTATTTACAGACAACATGACATTTTATGTAGAAAACCTCATGGAATCTGCCAAAAAGCTATTAGAACTGATCAATCAGTTTAATAAGCCTTTAGGATATGAGGTCATTATACAAAACTCAATTATATTTCTGGATACTATAAATGAACAATCAGAAGTTGAAATTTAAAAATACCATCTATAGTCATATAAAAAATCTGAAATGCTAATAAATCTAACAACAGATTGTCAAGACCTGTATAGTGAAAACTACAAAACATTGCTGAAACTAAAGAACGTCTAAAATAATGTTGAGATAATACCTATGTTTATAGGTCAGAAGACATGATATTGTTAAGATATTATCTCCTCAAATGTATCTATGATTCAGTACAATCCAACTATAATAACAGACAAACTGATTCTAAAATTCATATGGAAATGCCAAAGGCCTAAAATAGCCAAATCAATTTTTAAAAAGAACAAAGGGGAACTAAAACAACCTGATATGAAGTCTTATTATAAAGCTAAAGTAAAGAAGGCAGATTGGTATTAGCATCAAGATAGACAAATAGATCAATGGAGCAGAATAGAGGGTCTTGAAACAGACACACATGAATAGAAAACTAATTTTTAACAGAGGTAAAATAGCAAGTCAATGGAGAAAGATAATCTTTTCAACAAATGAGGCTGAAACTACTGGATTTCCATACATAAATTTCCATATTGAGTTTCAAACCATACTTCCCACTACATAAAAAAATCAACTCAAAATGGATCATAGACCTAAATGGAAATCCTAAAACTATAAAAGTTCCAAAACAAAATGTAGGAGAAAATCTCTGTGACACTATATTAGTGTTCAATATCTGCCATAGAAAAGTATCACAAACCAGGTCACTATAAAATCAGAAATTTATTGTCTTGCAATTATGGAGGCTGGAAGTCCAAAATCAAGGTGTCAGCAAGGTTAATTCCTTCTGAGGGCAGTGAAGGAAGGACGTGTTCCAGGCCTCTCTCCTTGGCTTGGAGATGGCTCTCTTTTCCCTGTGTCTTCACATCAGTCTTCCTTCTGCACTTGTGTCTAAATTCCTCCTTTTTATAAGGACATCAGTCATATTGGATTAGAGCCCATCATAATGACTTCATTTTAATTTGGTTACCTCTGTAAAGACTCCATCTTCAAATAAGGTTACGTTCTGCAGAACAAGGGGTTAGGATGCCAACATCTTTTTTAGGTGGACACAATTAACCCATAACAGACATCAAAAGCACAATCCATACAAAAAAAGAAACTAATAAGCTGGACTTTATTAAAATTAAGAATGTTATACTCTTCAAAAGACAGGGTTAAGAAAATAAGAAACAAGCCACAGACAACAAGAAAATATTTTCAAATCACAAATCTGATAAAGGACTTGTATCTGAAATATACAAAGACTTAAAATTCAGTTTTAAATAAATTAACAATTTTTTTTTTTTTTTTTTTTTTTTTAGATGAAGTCTCGCTCTGTTGCCCAGGCTGGAGTACAGTGGTGCAATCTCAGTTCACTGCAAGCTCCACCTCCCGGGTTCACGCCATTCTCCTGCCTCAGCCTCCCGAGCAGCTGGGACTACATGCGCCCACCACTACGCCTGTCTAATTTTTTGTATTTTTAGTAGAGATGGGATTTCGCCGTGTTAGCCAGGATGGTCTCGATCTCCTGACCTCATGATCCACCCACCTCAGCCTCCCAAAGTGCTGGGATTACAGGCATGAGCCACCGCACCCAGCCAAATTAACAAATTTTAAATAAGCAAAGGATTTAAACAGATATTTGACCAAAGAAGATACAAAGGTAATAAGTAAGCACGTGGAAATACGCTCAACATCATTAGATGTTACGGAAATACAATTATTAAGTCACAATGAGAAACTACTGTTTATCTATTAGAATGGCTAAAATTAAAAAGGCTGATTGTGCCAAGTGTTGGCAAGGATATGGAACAACTAGAACTCTCATATCCTGCTGATGGGAATGTAAAATGGTACAACTTTGGAAAAAAGTTTGACAGTTTCTTAAACCATTAAATATGCAGCTACTATATGATGTAGCCATTCCACTTTTAGGTATCTCTTCTAGAGAAGTGAAAGCCTATATCCATACAAAATCTTGCATATGAATGTTCTTAGCAACTATATTCATAACAGCCCCAAACTGAAAACAACCCAAATGCCAGCCAACAGTGAATAAATTAGAATATTGTGATATATAAGCTATATAATGAACTAGTATTCCACAATATAAGGAATGAACCATTGATATATGCAACAACATGGATGACTGTCAAAGTAGTCAAACTAAGTGAAAGAAGTAAGCTGCAAAAGAGCACACTATATGAATGTTAATTTCACATAACTATAAAGAAATACCTGAGGCTAGGTAATTTCTAAAGAAAAGAGGTTTAACTGGCTCATGGTTCTGCAGGCTGTACAGGAAGCATGACACCAACATTGGCTTGGCCTCTAGTGAGGGCCTCTAGCGAGGAAGTTTACAATCATAGCAGAAGGTGAAGGAAGAAGCCATTGTATCACATGGTGGCAAGAGTGGGAGCCAGAGTCAGGGGTGGAGATACCAGACTCTTTTAAACAACCAAATCACATGTGAACTCACTGAGTGAGAACCCACTCATCACCAAGTGGATGTAGGAACTAGGCCATTCATGAGGGATCCACCCTCACGACCCAACCACCTCCCACCAGGCCCCACCTCCAACACTAGGGATTACATTTCAACATGAGATTTGGAAGGGACAAACATCCAAACCCATATCAGAATCTGTGTATTTAAAATTCTAGAAAATACAAAATAATTGACAGTGCTAGAAAGCAGATAATTGGTTGCCTGGGGATAGGCATATGGGGGAGAGGGAGGCATTAAAAAGGGTCATGAGGAAAACTTTGGAAGTGATGGATATGATCTTTATCCTGAATATAGTGATGGTTTTGGTGTATGCATATGTCAAAACTTATTATACACTTTAAATATGTGCTATTTATTGTATATGTAATCAATGAAGCTGATTTTAAAATATGCATTCCACAGTCAGATGACCTACTGTTTCAAGTCCTGGCTCTACCTCTAACTTTGTTATCTTAAGCAAGTTATCTTTGAGCCTCTCATTTTCCAGCTGTAAAATGAACATTCATAACATACATTTCACAGGATTATTGGGGATATCAACTGATAACTAATTCAATCCCTGAAAATAAAGGATACTCAACTGTAGCTATTAATCATAACAACAATAAAGTCCCTTGTTCTTAGTCTCTAATGTCCTGTAAAAGCAAATTTGAAAGCCAAGATGTACAACTCATATTTTTAGAACCTGAAAAGCTGAGTCTTTCCCACTTTCTCATTCAGTGTTTCAGATAGTGTTAATGTACATGAGTTTTGATAAGGTAAAGAGTGCACCAGAAGAAACTCAAAAGTAAGTTTTTTAATTATCTAAAATCATATTTTCAAATATGAGTTGTGATCTCCCCTGCTAGAAATACAAACAGTTTAGACAATAATAAAGTATCAGCAAAATAACACTCCTTATGCACCTGTCTGTTTGAAATGCTTGTTCCCTGGTGCCATAAAGAAATAGCACTTGAACATAAATTTAATTTTCTCAGCAAGGCCATTTTTACTTTCTGCAGAAAGGGTACACTTGCCAGCAGTTTTGCCACAAGAATACACTGAACAAAGGAGACAGGGTTATTTATAACTTGACGCATCCACCCTACTGCTGTGTCTGGTTTCCATTGGCTGGAATGGGACCTTACATTCTGTATTTGTCCCGATTGTCTAGCAACTTAGAACTTTTCAAAAGAGGCAAAGGCAGAGGAGAATAAAGGAAGGAGGAAGTAACTTGTGGAATGCTGAGAAAGGTAAAAACACCTCCAAATAAGGAAAGGAACAGGCTATGACCTAATGCTTGCTTGGACTAGCATAAGCATGCCAGGGCAAATATTTTGGCTAAATTGTGGGAGCTAAGGACATAAAGTACATTGATTTCTTTATTGCGGCTAGCAGATACCTAAGAATGTTAGCACAGGTATTTGAATAAATTTTGCTTCTAAGAGAAGTTATTATTTATTCTTAATTAGACGGGAGGAAAGTCTCTTTGAAGAGGAACCCCTACTTTACTTTTTACATGTCGGCCTTCCTCAACTGCAGTTGGTAAAACTGCATTTCCAGTTTTAAAAAATACACACACCTCTCAAAAGAATTTCAACTTAAAGCCCTTTTACTTATGTGCTGTTTAGCTTAGACCCTCAAGAAAGAAGACAAAGAAAGCCCTAGTGAGTTATCCCTGTCCCATAGACCACGTGGGTGGCCCTGTGGGGTTATGCAAAGAGACTGGTCTGGATAGCACCTTCACAATGTGTAGCTGAAAGACCAGACCCAGAAAAAAAAGTGCAATGCACTGCAATAATTGGTAAACAGGCAAGACACACAAGTATTTTCCTGAGACTCTGGAAAACGAAATAAGGAAAACTCACATGCCAAAGGTATTAAATGTCAAGTCAGTAAGAAGATAGTCTGAAAACATTTAAAAGCTATAACGTTAAAAAAAAAATTCTGGTACAATGTGATTCAAAAGATCCCTATCACAGCAGTAGTTTCTGAAAAAGTAACACTGTTTTAATGCCCACAAATCTAGTTTGTGTAGAAGCATACACTCTCAAGAACTTTTATTTACTGTGTCTTGAAGAAATATATTAGTCTTTTTTTTTTTTTATTTTACTTTAAGTTCTGGGATACATGTGCAGAACATGCAGGTTTGTTACATAGGTATACATGTGCCATGGTGGTTTGCTGCACTTATCAACCTGTCATCTAGGTTTTCAGCCCTGCATGCATTAGGTATTTGTCCTCATGCTCTCCCTCCCCTTGCCCTCCACCTTCCGACAGGCCCCAGTATGTGTTGTTCCCCTCCTTGTGTCCATGTGTTCTCATTTTTCAACTCCAACTTACGAGCAAGAACATGCGGTGTTTGGTTTTCTGTTCCTGTGTCAGTTTGCTGAGAACGACGGCTTTCAGTTTCAGCCATGTCTTTTTTAACCGTAATTGGATAATGTGTGATTTTTCTAACCAATGGTGCTACAAAAGTCCCTATGAGCTCATACACATTAAGTCATTTGTATGTGATATGGTTAGGCTTTGTGCCCCCACCCAAATCTCATCTTGAATTGTAATCCCCATTATCCCCATAATCTTCATGTGTCAAGGGAGAGACCAGGTGGAGGTAATTGAATCATGGGGGCAGTTTCCCCCATGCTGTTCTCATGTTCTCAGTTCTCACAGGATCTGATGGTTTCACAAGGGGTTCTTCCCACTTTGTCTGGCACTTCTCCTTCCTGCTGCCCTGCCTTCCTGCCTTGCCCTCCTTCCTGCCTTACTTCCCTGTCACCTTCCACCATGATTGTAAGTTTCCTGAAGCCTCTCCAGTCATGCTGAACTGTCAATTAAACCTCTTTCCTTTATAAATTACCCAGTCTCAGGCAGTTCTTTATAGCAGTATGAAAATGGACTAATACATCATGTATTCATGCTAGGAGCAAATCTAAATGAGTTTAAAAAAAAAAACCGCAGGGAGGAAAATATTGCTGAAAACCATACAACTGGGAGGAGACACTAATTCTCCACCCCAGGTGGCCTCACTACTGACATTGTTGACGCCAAATGGTTAAGCTGATGCTTTATTTCCCTGTCAGTTAAGGGACTACAAGTAATCAATGTTTAAGATAAAACATGCAGCGGAAATAAAAAGGACAATTTATATGATTCCTCATATTTCTGCCTGCCCCCCACCCCACCCGCCACCAACATCTAGCTCATGGAAGACAAGAGCTAGAAACAATTTTTTGACCTTTGATTTTCAAACACAAAGATGCCATAAAGAAAAAGATGTATATTTTTTGCTGATAAATTTTGCCACTTGGAAATTTAAATCTTCTATACATCAAAAAATCCCCAAAAATTTTAAAGAAAAATGACAAACTAGAGGAAAACACCAAAAAAAAAGATACATGGTTAATATTTTAGTATATGAGGAGCTTTTTCATGGAAATATGGGTAAAAATATGAATAGGTAATTCACAGAAGAAAAATTATAATAATCATTGATACATGTTCAATCTCACTGAGAATCAATGAGATTCACACTAAAGTGATAAGAGGCAGGACTAGACTCCAGAGACAGGGCTCAGACACTGGACCAAATTGAGGACTAGCTAAAATAGGGACAAGGTGGAAACGGCTTTCCGTAAGACACCCACCAGTATGCCATGTCAGTTTACTATTGTTATGGCAACACCCAGAAGTTACCGCCCTTTCTCTAGGAATTTCTGCAGACTGCTCCTTAATTTGTATATAGTTAAAGGTGGGAATAAATATGACTACAGAACTGTCCTGAGCTGCTACTCTCAGCATACTCCCTATGGGGTAGCCTTGCTCTGCAGGAGAAGTCACGGAGCTATAACACTGCCGCTTTAATAAAGCTGTTTTCTTTATTAGAGAAAGAAAGAATTTAAATGCTCACCCTTGAATTTTTTCCTTGGCAAATCCAAGAACCTTCCCAGCTAAGCCCCAATTTGGGGCTTGCCTACCCTGAATCAGTATCAGAGTAACCTATCAATTATAAAATATTAATCGTAAGTAAGTAGAAACTTCCTAGAGAACAATTTTTCAAAATGCATTAAAAACTTTAAATGTTTTTCCATACTCTTTACATTTCTTCTAGAGGAATTTTTTCTTATCTTAAAGAAAACAGTGGAAAAAATATAAAAAGATATGCAAAGATACATACATCAGAACATTGTTTATAAATGAAAAACTCAAAAGCAACCTGACTGCCCAGTAACAGTGGATTGGTTAAATCAGTAATGGTGCAGACATGAGGTAGAATATTATGTAGCCATTAAGAATGATGCTTTAGATATAGAAGGAAGGAAAGTTAGTAATGATACATCAATAAAGTGAATAAAATCATTTCAAGAATGTATATGTAGTCTAATCCCATTTTTATAACATTTTTTGTACAGAACAAAGTTTGGAAAGCTATACATGAAAATTTTGACAATACTTCTCTGGATAACAGAATTTTGGCTGTTTTAAAATTTTCCACCTCCTATAAACAAGACACAGTCAGGCACAGCATGATGTCTAAAAACAGAGATTCTATAGTCAGGTTGCCTGAGTTCAAAGCCTGCGTCCAACACTTACTAACTATATGACCTTTGCCAAGTTAATCTTTCCATGCCTCTTCATCCTTAAGAGAAAAATGAGGATAATAGCAGTACTTATTCCATAGTTACTGGGAATGCTAAATGGAGATCTTCTAGAATGGTGCCTAACACCTAATTGAGACTCAATAAAGCTAATCATTATGTGTTAACCTGTGTTACTCATATGGCAAATAATAATTATGAGAATAATTATGACAAAAATGCCTTGACATTGACAGGAGTGCCAAGATAATTCAATGAGAAAATAATAGTCTTTTCAAGAAATGTTACTGGCTGGGACAAGTGAACATCTGTACACAAAAGAATGAAGCTGGATCACAACCTTACATCATATGCAAAAATAAACTCAAAATGTATCATAGATCTAAATGTAAGAGTTAAAACTACAAAACTCTTAGAAGAAAGCATAAGAATAAATCTACATGACCTTAGATTAGGTATTAGTTTCTTAGATATGACACCAAAAGCACAAGCCACAAAAGAAAAACTTGATAAACAGGTCTATATCAAAATTAAAACGTTTTGTGCTTTAAATGATACCATCAAGAAAGTAAAAAGAAAGCATACAGAATGGGAGATAACATTTGCAATCCCTATATTTAATAAGGGACTAGTACCTAGAATACATAAAGAACTCTTAAAAATTAATTATTAAAAAGACAACCCCCCAAAAAAATGAATAAAGGATCTGAATAGACATTTCTTCAAGGAAAATACACAAATGGTTAATAAGCATGTGAAAAGATGCTCAACATCATTACCCCTGAAGGAAATACAAATCAAAACCACAATGAGGCCAGGCATGGTAGCTCACGCCTGTAATCCCAGCACTTTGGGAGGCTGAGGATGGTGGATTGCTTGAGTCCAAGAGTTTGAAACCAGCCTGGGCAACATGGTGAAACCCTGTCTCTACAAAAAATAAGAAAAATTAGCTGGGCATGGTGGTGCATGCCTGTGGTCCCAGCTACTTGGGAGGCTGAGGTAGGAGGATTGTTGGGCCCGGGAAGTGGAGGTTGCAGTAAACCAAGATTCCACCACTGCATTCCAGATTCCACCCTGGGTGACAAAGTGAGACCCTGTCCAAAAAAAAAAAAAAAAAAAGAAAAGAAAAACACAATGAGATACAACTTCACATCATCTAGGATGGCAATAATCCAAAAACAGATAATAACAAGTGTTGGTGATGATGTTGAGAAATTGGAACCCTCATACACTGTTGATGGGAATGTAATATGTATGGTGCAGCTGCTTTGGAAAATGACTTGGCAGCACCTCAAAATGTTAAACAGAGTTACCACATGACACAGTAATTTCACACTTAAGGATATACTCAAGAGAAATGAAAACTAAAAACATACGTCTACCCAAAAACTTACATAAGAATGTTCACAGCAACATTATTCATAATAACCGAAATATGGAAACAACCACAATGTCCATCAATCGATAAATGGGTAAAGTCTGGCAAACTCTTAGAATGGAATATTATTTGGTGGTAAAAAGGAATAAAGAACTGATATGTACTACAACATGGATGAATCTTGAAATCTTGCTGAGTGAAAGAAGCCAAACACAAAGGATCAGAAATTGTATTGTCCCATTTATATGAAATGTCCACAATAGGTGAATCTACACAGACAGTAGATTAGTGGTTGTGTAGAGTTATGGGAGAGTAGGAGGGGAAAATAGGGAATGAGTATGAATAGGTACAGGATTTCTCTTTTGAGTGATAAAAATGTTTTAAACTTAAACTTTGAGAATGGTTGCACAATTCTGAATATATGAAACACTGAATTGTACACTTTAAACGGATGACTTTTATAGTATTGAATTGTATCTCATTAAGATGCTTAAAAAATGTTTTTCTAATCCCTTGACAACTCTGAGCTTTATTTCCTAAGAATGCCCTTTGAAGAGCCAGCAGTTTATAGTGGAAGCAGAACAACAGCTTGAAAAGATCTCCTACTGTACTACGGAGGATACAGTCATGTTGCTATATTCACGCCCCCACCCCACGCCCTGATTGATACATTAACTCCTTATTCAGTACCTGTGATAAACCAGGCATAGTGCTAGGTAAGGGGCCCAAAGGTAATCAAACCCTAGTCAAGTTTATCCTTCAGTAGAGGGGCACCACAAGCCACATTATGTTGTTCAAAAAAAAAAAAAAAAAAAACGCTAAGATGATAAAGTCCAAGGTACCTGGAAGCACAAGGCTGCGTGGTAAGAGAAACATCCTGGAAGCAGCAATGTCTAAGTAAAGAACTAAAACATTAATTAGAGTTAGTGAGCAAATGTGCTGAAGAAAGAAGGAATCAATTGTGTTCTGGGCAGAAGGAATGTGCAAGGGACTGGAAGTGCATATATTGTTTGAGAAGTTAAAACACATACATATGGCTGGTGCACACAGTGTTCACTGTGGTGAGGAAAGGCAAGTGAGTTTCCTTATAAAGGCCAGGCATACCACGCTAGCGAGCTCAGACTTTAGTTTGAAGACAATGCAGAACCATTAAACTGAAAAATTACCTGATAACATTCATGTTTTAGAAAGATTATTCTGGCTTCAGTACAGCTACATATGACTTGAAGGAAATACAAATGGAAGGAAATATCTAAATTAAGAGGCCACTGGGAAAGAAATGATAGTTTGAACCATGCTATTAATGGTGTGGGTGGAGAGAGGCAGCTAGATTCAAGAAATATTTTACATGTTGAATGGACACAACTTTGTGATTGACTGTATATAGGATAGGGAAACAAGCGGAGGGAAGGGTGACTCCCGGATTTGTGGCTTTAGCAATTGGATGATGGTGCCCTTCACTGAAGTAGGGAACATGCAAGAGCAGCAAACCTGGAATAAAAGGTTTTAAATACATTCCATCTGGATTTACTAAATTGAAGTGTCTACGAAACTTCTAAGGATGGATGTATATGTCTGAAGTTCAGGGAAAAGAGCAGGCTGGGGGATGTAGCTTTGAGAATTAAGAGTCTATAGAGATGAGATGAAGCTCTGAGGGTAGCTGAGGTGTCAGAGAAGGGAATGAAGAGGAACAGGGCAGACCCCATGGAACACGGGAAACCCAGGCCATGGAGAGCCCATGCCAGGATCCCTCAGGTTCTCAAGTGGTCTCTCTTCTACCTTCAGTGGTCAGCTTGGTCGGCCCCAGGATAAACACTGAAGAAAGTGGTTTTTCATTCTTGGCCTCAGGACATCCTAACCCTTTTGTGCACCTTCGATAAGCATTTGTTCCAAGAATATTGAGGAAAGGCTATATGTCAAGGACTTTCCTGGGCACTGGGATATGAAGAAGTCAACAAATCCCCTGCCCTAAAAAACCCTAGTTGGTCAAGGGACCAAAAATAGACATACAGAAATTCTTCCTATTTTTTCGCCTTTTTTGTGAGCAAAAAAAGTTTTTTTAAGGTAAATTAATTTTATAAATTCTAAATTTATTTTTTCTGAAATAATAAGCACATAAAGTGACACAAGGACCTGAAAAATACCAAAGTTTTATAATGTTCTCTCAAAATTGGCCACTTAAACCAAATTTCATACATAAGAAATACAGATACTTTACAATCAAAACAGAAAGAAAACACACATACTTATTTTTAGGGAGTAAAAACATTTAGTGTAAAATTGCAGTTACATTTTTCTGAAAAGCACACTAGAGCCTCAAATCCTGGTGATTTGCACAATGAGATAAACTGTATTCAAACAAGGCCCAAAAGAGTTCAGTCAGTGTCAAAAAAATTTTACACAAATCTAAATTTTACTCTGGGGAGCAAATCAAAATCTTCCCAACAACATGCGGATCGTATAGTATTTGTTTTCATTGTGATTGCCAGGAACATGAAATTCAAAGCCATGTTTTGCATTGCAGAAATTTCTAGACCCTCAGTCTGGTAACACTCTTTTGACCTGTGACATAGTTGGGGCAGCCATATTTCTCTGCTGCCAGATGCTTTGCTGCAGAAACAAACAAGACACAGGATAGAAATGCCACAATGCTAGCATGTGAGGTAGCTACATAAGTGACTTTTAGAAAGAGCTCCCCAGGTCACCCATCTGTCTCCTTTCTAATTTGAGTGTGATCCAACCCTACTGGGGCCATCCATAGAAATGGTTTGCCCCTCCTGATAGTGGTTCTATCCCCAGTGAAGCTGGCCACTAAAGACTGCCGAGCTCCTATGATCTCTGAGCCCTCTCTGCCTTGATATTCCCACATCCATAGTTGCAGATGCCTTGATGTTTCCCAAAGATTTTGTTGTGTGGAAATGAACTCTTGCAGACTCTACATTTATTCCCTAAAATCCAGGGCACTGAACTTCTGACAGCTTTGTAAACTTTTATCTACAAATCCCCACTTCACCGACCCCTCTCTAAACAAATTACACTTAGTGGATGTTCCCAGCTTTGAGTATGTTCTTTCCACAATAACTTTCTGAGAAGAAAGGTAGAGAAGAGTTAGAGGATGGCATTCTTGTTTATCATTTATCAAACTCCTCAGTCATAGAACAATTTACAAAATTAGATACCACACAGGAAGTAAAAACAAACCAAATACGTATTCTCTAGTTCCACTTGCCTTTTAAAATAGTTTTTTTTTATAATTCAGAGCTGTATTCCGTGGCTGAAGAATTTTGTGTACCAATAAAAATTATTTCAATACATTATTTGAATTCCAGTCACATCTCACTCTAGCATTTTCAGTTTATATCATCAGCTGACATCTAGTTGATGTCTATCCACAGGTAGACCATAATTTTCCTTGGAACACAATAATTTTCCTTAGGTTCACAGAATCCTGGATCTGAAACTTAAGTGAGTCCTATTGCCATTTAGGAACTCTACATTTACATGCTCCTCTCTCAAGAAAAAAGTAGTTACCTTTCACTTAAAATTTCTCTAAAATTTTTGTAAAATTCCTCTAAAAGTGGAATATCCAATACCTTCTGTCTTAGGATGTTCTTAGTATCTCAATCTAACAATCAGGAATTTTTTTTTAATTCCTCATATTTAACTTAAGTATATAATTAGGTTGCCTTAGGAACCTACAATGTGTCTTAATTCTTTCTACTCAAAGCCCCTATTACAGTGTCTGGTATATAGTAGGTGTTCAGCATATATTTAATGAGAGAAAAAAATGAACAGAGGGAGAAAAGGAAGAAAGTGAGAGGAAGGAAAGAAGAAAAGAAGGGAGGGAAGGAGAGAACAAATAAACACTAAAAGGAATCAAAACATGAATCCACTACTCAGGAAATTAACAACAGAGTAGCAAAAATGTTAAATGGACATAAATAACCACAATATAAAGTAGAAAGTGTTAAAGGGCCACAGACACAACGTTGGAGGAAATCCGAAGAGAGGTATGAAATTTCTAGCTAGGAGAAATCAGAAGCAAGTCAACAGAGGAGGTAAGACTTGAGGTGGGATTTGAAGAACAGGTAGATTTCAGACAAGTGATCAGAGGAGATAAGTGTCCCAAGGAGAAGTCATGAATGTGGAAAATCATGGGGTGATGGGGAATGAAGTGGTTTAAGGGGAGCACAGAAGGTGGGATGGGGGCCCTTTAGTATCTAGGCTTATAAGCAGAAATATTAATAATTATTCAGAATATCATTTGCATGAATGAATAAATGAACAAACAAATGAATAAACAAGCAAATTAACTTAGGCCTGGAACTTTAAAGATAAAGCAGAATATGAATGTTGTTTCTATAATTATTCCTATTGCAAATTACACCTCTATCTCTGAAAAGGACCTCCTAGAAAAGCCTTCTGCCATCAAATTAGATCTACTTGAAAAAAAAATTAACAACAGAATTTTAATTATTTCACAGTGTTTGCATGTCACTTTATTTTAATCCCAGGGATATGGGAAATCAATATAAAATAGTTTGTTACTTTCCTATTGCCAACACAATAATCCATCCAGTGTAATTTTGCTTTCTTTACCTTCTTTCTTTTTTTTTTTTTTAACATTTAAAAGCAAACCAAAAGAGGCTTTGCTCCCACTCTTCCTCTTTCCTATTTGCTCCCAACAATTTAATGCACATACACAAGACTGGCCAACCAATTTGTCAGTGAAGTACTCTCCTGCTGGCTTTTATGGCTGAGTTATTGCTTTAAAGAACTAAGAAATAGGACATACTGCTGCACAACTGGTCCTGGCAGAAACGTTAACTCTAGAATAAGATGGATAAAACAAAATCAGTATAAAAGCCAGTGGGATTAGTGAAGGCTTTAACATACAGCTTGCAATGGTTGAAATCTCTTATGACCCATGATGTTGGTTAAAGATCATACTTGCTGAAAAACAACCTTAGCCACTGTTATTAAGTTCTAATTGGGTTTTCTCTCTATAGCTGTCAAAATCCCTCTACAATCTGATGACTTTTTTTCATACTTAAGCGCAAATGAATTTTAAGACATACGTCACGAGAGCTTAATCTCTTTTTAACACAGGAACTTGTACACAAATGTTCATAGCAGCCTTATTAACAGCTTCAAACTGGAAACTCCCCAAACATCCTTCAGGGCATGAATCGTAAGACAAACTTTTGGCACATCCGTACCATGGATGACTATTTAGCATTAAAAAGGATCAGAATACTGGTATCTACAGTTTATGCTGAGTGAGAAAAAAAGCCAGTCTTTAAAGAATACATGCCATATGATTCCATTTAAAAAACATCTGTGAAATTACAAAATTATAGAGATGAAGAACACAGTAACAGTTGTCAAGGCTTAGGGATGGAGGAGAGGGGATGGGTGTGGCCATAAAATAGAAGTGTTACCATGATGGCACAGTAGAGAGGCTGTTGATTGTGGAGGTAATTACACAGGGCTACACATGTGACAAAACTGTCACAAACACAAATGATGTGTGCATAACTGGGGAAATCTGAAAAATCTCTATGGATAATGTCAACATTAATTCCTTGGTTTTGAGATTGTACCATAATCAAGTAAGATGTGAACCCTGAGGGAGTTGGAAGGTGAATACACGGCACTTCCCCATACATTTCTTTGTGAGCCTCTATGCATCTATCATTATTTCAAAATAAAAAGTTTAAAATATATGCAGTCAATTTATATCAGGAAGTGTCATGAGGTTTCTCTCTCCTGAGTTGAACAGTATCTAACATAAAGCTGAGTGATAGTAAGGTCCAAAATAAACACTTTTCAAAGAAAAGAAGGGAGGAAAGTGTATTAACAATCCCTGGTCAATCTAAAATTGATGAAAACCTGATTTGGGGGACAATTTATAAAATGTTTGAAGTTTTCAATATACCTTTATACAATAAGGACACTAAAATCAACATTATAAGGCAATTATGAAAATTAAAAGTATATAGAGATACGTAGATTTCTTAATATACATATGTGTGTGTGTGTATGTATAAGAGAGCGCATTTAGTAAGAGCCTGGGACTCAAGAAGTATTCATTCTCTTCCAATAAGCAAAAAAAAAAGAAAAAAGAAAAAGAAAATCATCATTATATTCTTAATTCCTCACTCTCTTACTCTTTCTTATTGCATAACCTTACATCTTGGTGAAATTATTTTCTCCTCCTTCAACAACTAAGAGAGAGCAAAGATTAAACACAAAATCAGAGCTTTTTTCATCTAGGCCCATCTGCCTAGGTAGGCCTAAGTTGAATCACTGAACCACTGACACACAGTTCTGTTAGCTCTGGGAAGCTCAGAATCCCACATCCAGTTTGGCCACAGGGCTGAAATGTTGTAGCATTTTATCAGCAACCATGTTTTGAACAATTTAACACTCAAGCTCTCTCACTCCTGTCTCCTTCCCAAGGCAACTGCAGATTCCTCTTCCCTCAGGGAATATAACCCCACTACCTTTCCTCCTTTTAGGGAACTGTAATGACCTGGACAGATGGTAAAAGAACACTGGAAAAGTGATGTCTTCAAGTACCAGCCCAATGAGAGAATCTACTCGGGGGGCTTAAAATGGAACACTCAAGCACACCAATGACCAGCAAAGCAGGAAATGGTCCCAGAATCACTGACAGAAGAGGCAAATTTCCCAGAATACAATCCCTTCATGCCAACCCCCTGGGTCAAAGCAGACAGAGCAGAATCTGGGCCACAAGCTTGGAACCATCCTCATGTAGAGTTATCCTTTTTTCAGAAGATGCTTCCCCATCTCAAATTGGGCTTTTATGGCTGAGTAAAATTTACCTTGTGTATATAATTTACATTAATTTGTTTGGAAGGCTCCAAAAAGGCAGTACAAGAGAGAGGTCCAACTGAGAGGTCAGACACAAGTAACAGCTTGAAACCCAAGGCCAGGGTCCAGATGGGTGTAGAGACGAGCTGGAGTGGGAGTTGAGGGTAGGGGGATTAGCAGAAACCAGTGGGGCATGCAGACTATAATTAGGAGCACGTATGTATTTGGGGCTTGAAGACATTGCTAAACAGCTGCAGGCCACTGCTCAGGAACATGAGGAGCTGATCCCAGCAAGGCTGGTTGACGTTTCCAAGACTGGACAGACAACCTGAGGAGGCTGGCAGGAGTGGGCAGTGCCAGAAAAAGTGAGAGCAGCAGCTCTGAGCAAGCAAGTCCTACCAGCATCATAAATGAGACGAAGAGCTAGGTTTGCAATGGTCAGGATTTCACCACAGCGGGGAGAGGATGTTAAGGTCAGTTACTGGCTGGCTCAAACTGACTTGCCCATAATTACTTACTCAGCGTCCATGTCATGAATGGAGTTCCCTATCTGTACATACAGCCAGAGGTCACACAGTGAAGATAGTGGCCCTGCTCCACTTCTCTGTTAACAGGGGAGCATCTTCTCTCTTTGATCATAAGGAGGAGGAGCAGAGCACCTACCTAGCTGTGCCTTTTCAGGCCAACCACGTGCTGGCAGCTTCTGTTTCCTTGTAAGACCTTCCCAGGAATCTGCTCTGCTAATGAGGCCCCTCTACCTGACAGCTGTTTACGCAAGCTGCTCTCAGAAAACAAAAGCTGCCTGTTGAGGTAACCAATATTTCCCCACCTCACACACAAACGTGTGCATGCACACACATACACACACACACACGTGCACTCTCCCCAGTACAATTCAGAAACCATGCTCAGAATGAATCAACCAACAAATGGAACAAAGGCTGCCTCCAAGATAATTAGAATTTGGACTGAACTGAATTTTTTCTGGCTTAGACTCAGCATTCCCACTTCTTTGGTTGCCAGCCCCACAGTCTACACAATAGGCACATAGGGCAAAGTTGGCTGCAGCTTATAGTTTTAGATGAAATGCTGGTAATCCATCCTCTGGTCTGCCATCTTCTCTTATCCCTCAGTAGCAACCACAGAAGACATTCACTGTCCATCTCAGAACATCAAGAACATACCACGGTCCATTCTGCTGGGACAAGAGAATTCCAACTGAACCACTGATTTGGCCATATTAAGACAGTCTTCACCATTGCACACCTATTAGAATGGCCAAAATACAAAACCCTGGCAACACCAAATGCTGTAGAGGATATGGAGCAACAGGAACTCTCCCTCATTGCTGGTGGGAATGCAAAAACAGCCACTTTAAAAGACAGTTTGGCAGATTCCTTCAAAATTAAACATACTCTTAACATCAGATCTGGGAATCATATTCCTTGGAATTTACTCAGATAAAATGAAAACTCAGGTCCACAAAAAATGGCAGCTTTATTCATAATTGCCAAAACTTGGAAGCAACCAAGATGTCCTTTTATAGGTGAATGGTTAAACAAACTATGGTACATCTAGACAGTGGAAAATAATCCAGCACTAAAAATTAAAAAAAAAGAGAACTATCAAGCTATGAAAAGACATAGAGAAAACATAAATACATATTGCTGAGTGGAAGAACCAAATCTGAAAAGGCTAGATGCTGTATGAATCCAACTGTATGACATTCTGGAAAGTATAATACTATGGAGACAGTAAAAGGATTAGCAATTGCCAGGGGTTTGGAGGAGGAAAAGATGAATAGGCAGAGCACAGAGAGTTTTCAGGGCAGTGAAATTGCCTTGTATACAACAATAATAGATACATTTCATTATAAATTTTTCCAAACCTGTAAAATGTACATGACCCAAAGTTAATCATAATGCATACTCTGAACTTTGGGCAAGAATGATCTGTCAATGTAGGTTCATTGATTGTAACAAATGCTCCACCCTGGTGGGGGATGCTGATAGTGGGGGAAGCTGTACGTGTGGGGATGGGGGTTATTATGGAAAAATATCTGTACCTTCCTCTCACTTTTGCTGTAAACCTAAAACTGCTCTACAAAATAAAGCCTATTGATTAAAACAAAAATCTTCAGAGACTGACAAAAGTCAAATCAAAAATATGTTGACATGCAAACTTAATGGTATATTGTGTGGGTTTCTGTTTGTTTGTGCTTATATGTGTGTTTAAATAGATACCAAGTTATAGCATTCTAAAAGAATGCTAAATTTACCAACATGGAAAAATGTAAGACTCCAAATTCACCACAAATGGAATGCCACTGCTTCAATTTTCTTTGCAAAGGCAAAAAACAAAACAAAACAAAACAACCCATCAAAAATGGTAAAAAAAAAAAAAAAAAAAAGGACTAATGGGAAGAACATTTTATCAATCAAAAATCACCACTCTGATCCTCTACCAAGATGAGCCGCACTGTTATGAGCTGCGTTACAAACGACTGCAAAAAAAAAAAAAAAGCCTTTTAAAAAATCTGCTATCTATTAGGCTAATCTAGTGATTACCATTTTCCTCAAATTCTTCACTTGATGTTTCCAAAGCAACAACAACAAAAAAATCTGATGTAGCAAGCCTCACACTGAAATCATATTAAATCTTCAAAAACCAATCAGAAAAAAAGCATAGGCAAGTCTTCTTGGGATTCAGACTTAATCACCTTTATGTACTAAAGGTGGGATTAGAACTTAAGTATGTCCCTAATAAACAGGATGATGCAAAATCAATCCTGGCTCACTGCCAGTCTTTCTCCTGATTGACAGCTAGAGCAGGGCTGTCCAACAGCAAGACACCCTGAATTGCAGACATAATTTAAAATTTTCTAAGTAGTCATGTTTTATAAAATAAACAACTGAAATTAAGAGTATATTGTATTTAACTAATAGACTCAATTATTTATCATTTTAACATGTGGCCATGGTAGCCACATTCCAAGGGCTCAATAGCCAAATGTGGCTAGTGGTTACCATATTGAACAGCGGATCTAGACTTCCAGTGTAAATCTAACAGGTCCCAAGCTTCTCCCTTTCAAATATGTATTTATTCATTCAAACACACAAAGTCTCTTCATTTGCTTCATTATTCCTACTACTGGAGGTTCACCAGAGTCAGCAGCAACAGTGCTTGAGTCACACCTTCAATCTATGCAAACCATAAGAAAGATTAAGCTCTATGCCAATGTGAAAACCAGCTCAACTTCAGTTTCTTATTGTTATTATTATTATTACTAATTTATTTCCAGTATATATCCTTCCCATTTCTTTATCTTAATTTTTATTACATATTGACTATTTGTAATTACATATATTTATGGGGTACAAAGTAATGTTATAATTTATGAAAACAATGTGGAATAATTAAATCAAGCTAGTTAACATATCCATCACCTCAAATACTTAATATTTTTTGTGGTAAGAATGTTTGAAATTTACCCTCTTAGCAATTTTGAAATGTACAATACTATTAACTATATTCACTACATTGTGCAATAGATTTCAAAAAAATTCCTCCTGTGTAACTGAGATTTTGTAACCTCTAACCATCAATTCCCCATTCCTTCCCTTCCCCCCAGCCTCTGTAACCACCATTCTATTATCTGCTTCTATGAGCTTCATTGTTTTAGATTCCACATCTAAGTGGAAACAATTAACAATGTACAGAGACAATCTACAGACTTGGAGAAAACATTTGCAAGCCATACATCAGATAAGGTATTAATATCCAAAATATATAAGGAGCTCAAACAATTCAATAGCAAAAAACCAACAAACCTAATTTAAAAATGGGCAAGGGACCTAAATAGATATTTCTCCAATGAAGACATACAAGTGACCAACAAATACATGCAAAAAAAATATTCACATTGTTAATCATTAGGGAAATGCAAACTAAAACCACAATGAGATATCATCTCGGATGGGGAAAAAAGGAAATCCTTATACACTGTTGGCAGGAATGTAAATTAGTACGGCCATTATGGAAAACTATACAGAGGTTCCTCAAAAAACTAAAAATACAACTACCATATGATCCAGCAATCCTACTTCCTAGTATTTATCCAAAGGATTTGAAATCATCTTGTCAAAGAAATACCTGCACTCCCATGTTCAATGCAGCACTATTCACAATAGCCAAATTACAGAATTAACCTTTTCACACCGTTTGGAAAAACAAAGAATTTCTCAACTCAAGTTTATCTTTGTGATAGGATAAATCAAGAAATAATATGTGCAAAGCCATCTAGGGTCTGCAACAAAAGTGGAGGTAAGTGTAGTGAGGGGTGGGAGGAGAGGAAAGAAGGCAGAGAGGAAAGAAAGAAGGGAGGGGAAAATATCACAGCAGGTCATAGAAATTATCTCAAGGAATCGAGTTTAAGAGCAGGATTCCCACATTCAATGACTTTCACCCAAACAGGTAATGCAACCTAGGTTTAAAAAATTGTGTAAATGTTGTAAAAGGGATTTTCAAGGCAATGAACATTGATTACATGCACCAATACACCCGAAAGAGCTAGAAAGCACAGAGTTTAGCCAATACATTTGTGCATTTTAAAGACTGTCCCTTAATAAACACAAAATTTGCTGCAACATTATTTATCACAGCAAAGAACTAGAAACAACTTAAGTGCCTATCATTAAGAGAACATCCCAATTAACCGTGATTTAGCCATACTGTAAACTTTTTAAAAAGAGGTACATTTCTATGAGCTGGCATAGAAAAATATCCAAGCTATGGTTGAGTGAAAAAGCAAGTTGCTGAAAAATGCATATTATAACACACACACACACACACACACACACACACACACACACACCCAAAGTGACAATAGCTATAATCTCTCAGGAGGAACCTGGGATAAGATGGTTGTGGGGACAGAGGAGGAATCAAAGAAGACTGGACACTTTGGTCTTCTCAGTAGTATTTTTTTAATAAAGAAAATGTATTCATATTTTACTTAGAGAAAAAGAATGATTTTAAAACAATAGTACACACCCTCAAATGTGTTTATCCCAAATCAAAATTTAATATATTGAAACCCACCAAACTCATGCTTATGCTCACCTAAGAATGGAGCTTCTCCCACCATGTCTATGAATATATTTGAACACGTGGATATATCCTTGAATACAGAGAAAGTGTTGTCTTGAATTGGTTATTTTTTCTAAAATTAGATCGCTGAAAATCTTCTCATGCAAAACTGAAGACATCAGTAGGCTTCTACTTACATGTTGATGGGGTTTCAGACACATTACCCCAAAATAAGTCACCTGGGCATATTGAATATTTTAAGCTGAAGGAATTGAGAAACAGCATGTACAGGAAGGACTTTCTGATCTTCCCCTGAAGCAGGGCATAAAACTTAGGAAGGACTTTTTGGTCAACTTCATAATAAACCTATTTAGAAACTTATAATAAACCTGATTAAAAATTTATAAAATAAACACAAACTGTGGTAGATGCTATTCCTATCTGCAAATAAAGACCTCCTTCTCTCCCCAAGGAAGGACTATGCTCCTCCACTCCATTTTGGACTTGACCAGGAGATCTGCCTTGATATATACAACCACCAAGCAAAATATTTAAAGGTGACCAAGTGGTCTAAGTTTCTCTTATCGCTGTCCTCTGCAACAAGAGGCATATCCCATAGAGCCTTTGATCTATTTTACAACTATGTGAATTGTGGATAACTGATAACAACATGCAACAATTCCTGTCCACTGACATGCAAATATTACTTTCTGTCTCGTGAAGATTCAGTGAGCTTCCCTCCTCCACTGCGGAATGTGTTTTGTCCTTCATTTGCACATTCCTAATCTATGAATGTGGCTATTCTTTGGATTGTCATTTGAACTAGTCATAACATCCTACCAGTTCCCTCATTAATAATGAGTTAAATAAAATCTCTAACACACGCTCATTTTATATCCAAAAGACAGTATAATTTTACCTTTCTTTGAAAATTATCCTGAGTGCTTAAAATGTTAGTTTTACTATACACTGATTCCCCCTAACAACCCTATCTTTTACTAATGAGAAAATGGAGCCCCAGAAAGATTAAGTAACTTGCTTAAAGCCACACACTGATTAGTAGCAGAGCTGGAATCTAAACTACGGGTCTAGATGACACCTCTACACTGCTTCAAGGGCAACCCTTCAGAGAAAGGAGAGAATAGGATGGAATCAGGGTATTGTGAAATCACAGAAGTGTTAAAGGCCAGTTCCTTTTTTGATCATGTGCGGGAATGAAGGCACAAAGGTATAAAGATCTTGGCCACGTTGCATAGCTTATTATAGGCAGGGATCAGAACCCAAGGTTCCTTACAACCAGCCTGATGATCTTGCATTCAAGGAGGAAGTCAAATTAGACTAGGGCCTTGATGGATAAATAGAATCAACAGACTGGCAAGATGCAGGAAACAGAGGCTGGACACATGTGAATGTGAGGTATGGAAAGCAGGAGAGGCCCCTCTACCACAAGGGTTCCAGGAAATTTACACAGTGGGGAGCCTGGGCGTGGGAAGAGATGGGGCAAGGAGACTGTGTCCAGACGTTGTCAGAGGGGGCCACAGGTTTGTACTGTAGGAGAAGTACTGCTTGGAGGAGAAATTCCTGGAGGCTGTAAAATGAGTTATTTGCTTTCCCAGTAGTCAGAGACTAGATGCTTGGCCACCTGACTTTGTGCACAACCCTTTGCCATCTGAGCTTCTGCTTCACTTGAGGCTGAAAAAGATGATATCCAAGATTCCTTCTAGGGCCAAAAACTACAATAAAGTCAAAAGAGTAGACATACTTCCTCATAAGTTGATCATGGTGGCATACCCTGCTATAATCACATGTGTTCTAGAAACCCAGGATGCCACATGGGGCAGAAAAGCCAGAAAAGCCCACGTGGGGTCCTGGAGAGAAGAGGCTGCCTCGAAGGTTATTTTGGAGGAGGAGGTGGAGACCTCATGTTCTAAAGAGGAAAACAAACCTACTTGCCCTTGCCTGACTGTCAGGCTGTGTCCCAGACCAGCAGGGACTTCACAGCAAGGCCAGGCTTTCTATTCTGTGAGTTCCTCACACCCGGAGAGTGTCCCCATCTCTCTGCCACTTGGGCATACCCTTCTCCTCACAACTCCGAGGCAAGAATCAAGTTCGCAGGGCATCTGTTCACTGCTACGAGTATGTGGAGACAGCCACTGACAGGAACACTGATTCCCAAAAGGCACATGTAAATAAAAGATGAATGCAAAGAGAAAAGTGACTGGACTAGAGAGAAAAGATCAGCTCTACTGAGAAGGAATCGTGATTCCTGCTTCTATTATTATAGATAAAAACCTACCATCTTATGGTCACATGCTGGGTCTTATGAAAATGAGGGATGTGCACACAGACAGTGCTCTCTCCACACCTATGCACCAACCTGTGGAGCCTCCCTCCCCAAAGAATGGGGTATCAGCAACCATTAGAAATGCAGAATCTCAGGCCCCATCCCAGCTCTGCGGGATCAGAATCCACGTTTTAAAAACATCCCCAGATGATCACATTAAACTTTTTGAGAAGTGCTATTTGTAGGATTCCTGAGAGTAATGCAGCAGCAAAGCTCAGGCACACAAGGAAGGACTAACAAGTGAGCAGAGAGCTGGAGATGGGGAAAGACCAGACCATGAATTGGGGATCACAAGCTCTCTTACCAACACAATAATTCAGAAGGTGACTTCTCAAAACTAATCTTCAGCTGAGATCAGCTGACAGAGTAAGACCTTCCCAGGATGAAAGGAGTGCTGAATCCCCAGGCAGGGAGAGGCAGAAGGGAAGGGGCAGACTCTCTCTTGATGGCATCCTAGCAGAATCAATTGTCAGTTCCCAAAGCTGTCCTAGAGGCGTGATGCTCTGTGGTGCATTTGCTATCTCTTTGTGACTCATCCACAGACGAATGGGCTCATAGAAAAGGGAGAAGCGAGCCATGAAATATAGTAAATTACAGCTTAATCTTCCTCACCCTGGAATTCATTCAGTAGTTTTAAAGAACTTACAGTCTGGAAAGCAGGTTGAATAATGTATATGGAATATATTTCATGCCACTCTGAGCATCAAAGGAGCCCAATTCCCTTTGTTATTAAGGGGATAAATGTCCTTCCTTCAGTCAGTACCTTGGCAAAAAAACAAAAAACAAAAAAACCTGTTTTCCATTATTGCTGTTATCTACTGCAGAACTCTAAAGAATACAGATTTTCAAGAAGTGGTTCCCAAGAGCACAGTCAGCTTCCTGACCTTGTATCTTCACCCTGAACCACTGAGACAAATAGGGGACCCTGAACTGTCACCTTGAAACTCCACCAGGTTCTCCCTCTGTGGGCTACCTCCTTTGACTTGACTCATAGACCCAAGACAGAAATTGTCATGGCTTGCTTCTAATTCAGGTTGGAGGAAAACCCAAAGACCCCTGGAAGGATATTGAGTTATCTCCAGAAAACAAAAATGGTACCCTGATTTATTAACATATTTATATGCATTAATATATGTCCAGATTAGACCTGGACATTTAAATTCATCCCCAAAAGGATATAGCTTATGCTCTGATACTCTACTCCCACCGACCATTATCAGTAATTTTCAAATTATGGACTGTTCTCTATCAGCAGACAATAAAATCAGCTTACTGGGTTATGGCCAACAATTTTATGTTAACAAAATAGAATAGGAAAATTAGACTTAATCAGTGGTAGTAAGATGAGTGTGTGTGTGTGTGTGTGTTTGCACGCATAATGTAAAATGTATTTTTTTACTGTGTGTCACAGTCAAACCAGCATACAGCACCTGGATATCAAACCCTTACTGGAAAGAGCAGAGAGACAACATGAGCAAAGAACTGGAAAAACAGGTTTCCTCTGTGAGCTTCTAAAAGCAAAAAGAGGAAGAAATTAAGCCCTCTTGTGGCCCAACAGATGGGCTGGAGCTTCTGGTTACCCTCTCCCCTACTCACATCCCCCCGTCCCCCTACCCATTATGGCTCAATCAGAAGCCACATCCCATAAATCTCACAAGAGTGAAGAAAAGCTGATTTGTGCTGCACAGATTTGTGCCTCGGACAAAGATGCCAATCTGGTGGATGGATTCCCCTTAGCAGTGAATAAAGAGGCTGAGCGATTTGGATATCCTATTGCTTGGCACAGTTTTCACTGAGGTCCTCATTCTCTACAAAAATTATCTTCCTTTTCTCCCCAAGGTGTGTTCATGGTAGCTCCCAGGCATGCTTGGCTTCAAATGCACAAAAAATCTAAACAGGAATTAACCAAACGTCCAGACAATACTGATGTGAACTTTAATGTAAACACTAAGTCATAATCCCACCTTTGTCACTATATCCCAATACCTCCAAAGTTAAATACAGAGGCAAGGTAGCATAAGAGTTAAGAGATTGGGGCCAAAAGTCAAATTGACCTCAATTGAACCAAGCCCCATAATTTCCTGACCTTGGAAAGCTACTTATGATTATCTAAGACTCAGTTTTCTCACCCATAAAATGGAGGCAATAATATTATAGCACCTATCTCAGAGGATTTAATAAAAATTAAATAAGTGTGTAAAGCATTTATCTCAGTGCCAAGGACATAATGATTATCATGCATCTTCAAGTAATATTATGGCTATTTTTATTATTACAATCATACTGTATTATCTAAAGGCAAAGTTTAGTTTCTCCTAGCCTAGTGACAGAGCAGGAGCATCGCCCTCTTGGACAAGCACCACCATTTTAAAGTTCCCCTTGATCAAAAGCCACCTAAATCCAACCCAAAGGACATCAGCCTAATGGCTAATGTCAGCATGACCATAAACTACAAATGACATCTCCAACCAGAAGCATTCCAACCCTAAGACAAACGCCTCCCCAACCAGAGACACGCCCACCCCAAGATAACCTCCCCTCCAACCAGAGACATTCCAACCCCACAATAAACTTCTCCTCCACACAGAAACATTCCGAGCCTGTGATAAACTCTCTCATCCCAAACCCTTAAACACTCTTAGTCTGTAAGAAAGAGTGCTCCTGACCAAATTGGCCAGAAGCCCCTCTCAGGTTTATTCTCCAAAATAAACCTGTCTTTGACTGTTGAGCTGCTTTTCATGTTTCTTTCCTCTTTCTTTAACTCTTACACCTAGCTTGTTTGTTTGGTTATTGCTTGTTTTGCAATCAATACCAATGGTATAAATTTAAAAGGAAGAGAATAAAGAATTTATATTTTCCAATCAACATTTGTTGTAAATGAGTTATACAGCGATGGGTCCCAAACTAAATTTCCCAGGGAATTCCCTATTTCTTTGCGGGGGGGAAAGAGCATCCGAATGATTTGCCCATTAAATGAGCTGCCAAAAGCCAGAAAATCTATGCATCTATGCATCTGAGAGTTTTCATCTCAAGAGACCCAGGAGCTCGAAATCCTAGCAGTATGAATCATCTCTGTCCAAGTGTATAGAGTCTATTAGCAGAGGGCAGCTCCTGCCTCTGATGGCAATGGATGCCAGCTGCTGCTGAGAAAACAGGAAAGGTAATCCCATGTTTCAGCTTTAATGTGCCTGGTCAATTGTGAAATCTGACTTGAAGGGAGAGAAATTTCATCTTGACCCCCTTGGATAATGAACAAGAAGGACAGCGTGGCCTGTGAAGGAAACACCAGAGTGGGGCCAGCTCAGAGAAAATTCAACCAACATAGCAGTGGAATAATGCTCTTTAAGTGTCAGGCCAGCCTCATAGGTACAACACTTTTTCTAAACACAGTTTTCTCCATTCACAAATTGTTTGCTTCAGAAATGACTTTTTCTCCTATAAATGGAATTCCTTTGTCTGAGGACCACATATGCAAGAAACAAGGACGAAGGAAGAGCCATCTAAACTACCAGGTCAGCTACATTCATTCATTCACTCACCTGCCCCAGCATACCCATCCTACAGGCTTACTAGGGTAACAATAGGGCTATGGATGAGGCAACAGGGACGTACAGAGAAAGAAAGTGCTTAGAGTGAGTTGAATAGCTTAAATGCTCATATTAGAAAAGACGGAAGGTTTAAAATCAATGCCCTACGTTTCACCTTAAGAAGTTAGAAAATGAAGAGCAAATTAAACCCAAAGTAAGCAGAAGAAGGAAATAATAAACACAAAAGCAGAGCACCATAAAACATAACACAATCAGCAGAAAAAGTTAACAAGGACAGAAGATTTTTAAAAACATTAATAAAAGGAATAAACAAGTAGCAAGGTTGATCAAGAAATAAGAGAAGGCACAAATTACTAATGTCCTGAATGAAAAAGAGATGTTGCAGATCTTACAGATATTAAAAAGATGGCAAGCAACATTATGTCAATGAATTTCACTACTTAGATGAAATGAACAAATTCCTTGAAAACCACAACTTAACCAAGAATGACTCAACAAGAAATAGAAACTCTGAATATCCCTATACCTATTAAGGCAGAGGTTATCCACATGCAGCTCCAGCAGAAAGGCAGCATCAGCAACACCTGGAAACTTTTTGAAATGTAAATCCACAGCTCTCACCCTGACCTACCAAATCAGAACTTGAGAGTGGGTGGGGGTGGGGGTCACAGCAATTTGTGTTTTAACAGACCTTGCTGGTAATTCTGATGCCATTTGAGAACTGTTTCAATACTATCTTCCGACAAAGAAAGACAGATCTAGATGGTTTCACTGATGCATTCTATCAATTACGTAAGAAAGAAATCATACCAGCCTTACAAAAACTGAGAAAATTTAAAAAGGGGGGATCACATCTCATCATTTACTGTCAATCTCTACTCTTTTATGGAAGTTGTAGGAGTCTTTATTTTCTCTCTGATTCTTATTTTAAAGTGATTCCTGGTTTCTTTGAAATGGGCCATTCTGACAGACAAGTGGTCCCCATAGCCCAAATGGCCACACTGCATGTTCTCAAGTAGAGAAAGGTCTTTATTAGTTGTTTTCTGTCTTTTGCTTGCAGCCCTTAGGGGAGTGATAATCTAGTTCACTATAAGGTAACTAAGGCAGGGAGTTGCCCCTCACCCACAAGGATACCCACAGCATAGCAATCCTTCCCTACTCTTGCATACAAACCTCACTCAAGCCAGAGCAGGGACTGGGACTCAGATAACAAAAGTGGTGACAAAAATGAACTATCTGCTCATAGTATTCCTTCTAAATAAAACACCCATACCACATTTCCACATCTGGCTGTTTTTCTTACTCATCCTTAAGCCTCAGGTGTCATCTACAGAAAGACTTTTCTGAACCCCCAAACTAAGCAGATGTAACTAAATCTTTACATCTTTATCCAAGAACTTAATATTGAAATTCTCTATGACTTTGTACCTCTGTCAAATAACTTATATTGAAATTACCTTTCTGAGTCCTATATCTCTCCAATTATGTCATTAGCTCCTTGAGGGTAGAAACCGTATTTCATTTTTTGTTTTGGTTTTGGTTTAATGTCTCACAGTGCTTGGCTATTAATTGCATAGTTCCACTCAGTAAACCTATAGTGAAATGAAGAGTCTAAGAGTGGAGTCAGGTCAAAATTTACCTCCATAAATAAAATACACTCAACTCAAAACATTCAGTATGACTTATTTGTAAAATAAATACTTTCAATTTGTTCAATCTCTCAGTAGTATTACTAATGCAAACCACATGGACTGACTTTCATTTTGCAAATCTCACCTACCCTTTTTAAATCTATGGTGGAAACATGAGGTCCCTGCCCACAGATCCATGCATTGCAGAACCTACTAGAAGATAAATACAGGGATCAAAAGAATAACAGTAGTAGGTGACACCTAGAATCTTAGGATAAAAGGGTTGGATTTCTTCTTTTAGCCTCTTTATGTAGACCTGCGTTTTGCCTTCACAGTCTTGCGGATCATCCTGAAGCATGAGACACAGATTCTCCCACCTCCGCCTATTGCAGACCCCATTCCAACAAATCCTCCAATAAATGAGATCCTGAAGAATTAATCTCCTGCACAAGCAGAATAAGTGCCTGAGGGAGGCCAAGTTTTGCAGAGAGTTAATTATGATGAAGGAGGACATTCTGTGGCCATTAATTTTTATTGGGAGGGCGGGCATTATATTAACAGCTAGTATATATATCTAGAATTGGGCCATATAGCATACATACATTGTCTCATTTACTTATCATTTACTACCTTTGAATTAGGTACCATTAGTAAGCCACACCCTTAGAATAAGCTTAACTGGCTGAAAAATCACAAAGTTTAAGTGGTGGAAAATGGATTTAAATTTACATCTCTCAGACCCCAAAATCCATGCTCTGAATGCTAGTGTTATATTGCCTTGTTTACAGACTTCTGGTATAATTATGCTCCTACAATGTTCCACCCAAGCCAATGGCAAAAGTAAGTCACTGATATCAAAGAGGGGGGATCATCTACCTCACCAATCTGAAGACAAAAAGCACCCTTTAAACATGATTCATTTTCGACACAAGAGACTAATTTAAGAAACATTTCTTTCTATTCAAAATAATGATGCTAAATGGGAAGCGATTTAAGCTTTACAGTGGCTTCATCAGAATCTCATCTGTCAAATCTCAAAATCATGCTCCCAGAACATGTTTCTCAATAGAGTGAATCAGCAGGAAAGAAAAGCAGATGTAAAGCAAACAGGTGAAAGTATGAAGTTAGCAATAACTGTGCTCACGGGCCATCACCATCAGCACCACCATCATCATCCTCATCACCAGTATTATATTGTTATTATTAAGTACCTTCATTCCCAAATAGTAGCATTATGTCCTCTGAAGGAATGGGGCTTCTGTTTACCCAGCAAACAGGCACTGTTTGCATTACCATAAGGGTTAACCTACTTTCTTGATAATGGGTCATGAGTGAGTGGGGGTGATCAGTAAAGATAGTACTATTACAAACAACAGAGTACACTTGTAGTTACTAAAATTATCCAAAAAATCATGGCAAAATTATCAAAGATGTAGGATTATGAATTTGGTATGACAGCAGAAGGATGATTGCACATCTCACAGTCCATATTGCTCACATCGGGTTCTCACATGCTTTAATTGCAGTGCTAATTCTGAGAACTCTTGATTATGATCTAATGGTGGAACACATCTGAAAGATTAAAGAACTGATTGTAGAAAAGTCAACACAAAGTCCTCCATTTATGTACGGACCAGAGTGCAAGACAACGGGGACGACCCTGTCCCCTGGTGGCAGAGCACTGCAATTCAGAAACTCACAGCAGGAAGGAACTTGCCTGTGACTCCACATTCAGCCATGCTTTCAGAAGCACTGGACTTTTATCAGTTTCTAGGGATATTTGTGTTGTCAGGGTATACTAAGTAGGAATCTATTCCCATTTATATTGTGATTTGCTTTGTACCTAATTTTCACTGAAATCATTATTATAATTTACTCTCTCTACTCCCACAAGTAAGGGATGGAACTTCATTTCCCAGTAAATGTATTTTGTTTTATTGCCTCCTAGGTAACAATGTGCAATAATACCAAAGTGTTTCATTTAAGACCTGTGATTTTGTGCTTTTCAGGACTAGTAAAATATAATAGCATGTGGAACTTATGATTTCTAATTTGTTTCAGGACAAAGTATACTGTGTTTATATAAGCCACGCAATATTAACCCTTCAAGACAACTTTAAAATCTCTTTCAAAGCATGATTAAAAGTACCTCTAAAAATTTTCCTTGTGAAATGTAAATGTATCTAATACACCTATAAAATCTTGTCAGCTACATTTATGAAACATAATTCATAAATTTACTACATAAACAACAAGAAGTCAAAATAGTAACATTGATAACAATTGCTAAAATGTTCTTTAAACTTACTAAAAGCCAGGATATACACTTAACAATTTAATCTTTATCTCTTTTAACCCTTACAACAAACCCGTAAGGTAAGTATGTTATTCTCTTTTTAAAGAAGAAGGTAAAGCTTAGAACTATGTACCTCAACACTGGCACTCTAACATTTTGGATAATCCTTCGTTGTGGTGGAAATGTTCCATGTATTATAAGCTATTTAGCAGTATCCATGGTCTCTATTCACTTGATACCAGTAATATACCCCATAACCAGAAGTGACAACCAAAAACTGACGGTAGACATTGCCAAATATCCCCGTAGGGCCAAACCAGCCAAATCACCCCTAGGTGAGAACCACTGGCTTAGAGAAATAAAGTAACTTACTAAAGGTCATATGCTTAGAATATAACTGAGCAGAAGCTAGGCATTCTGACACGAGAATGTATACTCTCAATCAATGAAATACAGTGCTGTTTACTCTGTGATAGTTTAAAGAACATAAATTTTCCTCCAAAATAGAAAACTAAAAATGAAGACAAACTATAAATGCCTTCCTGTAGAAAGATATTCTATGGCCACAAGAGACTGTGCCCTTCCAAACTTTTCCTTTCCTAATTAAGGTCCATGTCCCAATGCCTATCGCCCTTATGTAGCTTGATCTCCTGCCCCACCTACCCCAATCTTCTTTAAGTCCTATTCCATGTGCCCCAAAAGACAGTCACCAATCCCTTGTTAAGGCTGATTCCACCCTTTAGTAAATAAGATCCAGCCTCTGCCTCACAGAGCCCCTGAAGAACAGGACCTGTCTGCTTCCTACTTGTTCCCTTAGATGACCAAGACTTCCACCTGTATCATCTCAAAGTGCAAGCCTTCTGCACAGTGGTCACTGAATTCCGGTACTAAAGTCCCAAGCCTTCAGTGACTAAGCACTTTCCACACACCAAAGACTTCCTATGTGCCTCACATAGACTATTTCATTCCAGGCTCACAAGAACCCTAGGAAGCAAATACTATTTCCATTTGCCAAAAGAAACAGATTCCAGTAGGCAGGGGAAACCCACACAAGCATTTCACCAGGTTCACGACAGGACTCAGATTTCAACCCAAGTATGGACAACTCCATACCCCTGCTCTGTATTCCAACCCTATACTCTTCCAATTTCATGGCAGGGCAAAGACTACAGACACACCCTTCCAAAGCATGTTCTCATCTTGCCATACTCCCTCCAGCTTCCTTAGAAGTTCATCATTCCAGTCCCCTCTCCTCGACATCCCAAATTTATGGGAATAAACAAAGCAGAGTTGAGTGTGACTTCACTTGTGGAATAGAAAAGGGAAAAATTCAGGCAGTGACCTCACGAACTTTGAAAAGGCAGTATCATATTAAATCAGAGGATAGAAAAATACAGAACATGTTTTCTCTTATCTGATTCTATTTTTGTTATTTACTTTTTTATGCATAAAGAGTTATGTATTCATAATGACTGATCACATCACTTCAAAGCACTTTAGCTGTTAAGTACAAAAATAGACGATTTTGAAAAAAGAACCTGGTGGTGGAGGTGAGGATTTTTCCCTTTCAATCACATTACTTAAATATAGCTTGTTGTTTTTTTGTTAAGTCTTCATTAAACTTCCCTGAGAGCTTCAACTTTTAGGTTAAGGCCAAATACGAAAACTTTCAAACATAAAATGTCTGAAGAGAAAAGAACAATTGGCAGAGTAGGGAAATGAACTACCAAAGGCAGATCTTTTTGACGTTGATTTATTCAGCTTTAAGCTGCTTCATTTGGGGAAGAAAAAAAAGGAGGGGCTCCACAGCTGTAAAAATCTATAAAGCCAGGCCGAGCACAGTTGCTCATGCCTATAATCCCAGCACTTTGAGAGGCCAAGGCAGGTGGATCACTTGAGGTCAGGAGTTTGAGACCAGCCTGGCCAACATAGTAAAACCCCGTCTCTATTAAAAATACAAGAAGTAGCTGGGTGTGATGGCATGCACCTGTAATCCCAGCTACTCAGGAAGCTGAGACAGGAGAATCGCTTGAACTGGGGAGGCAGAGGTTGCAGTGAGCTGAGATCTTGCCTCTGCACTCCAGCCTGGGCAACGGAGCAAGACTCCATTAAAAACAAAAACAAAAACAAAAAAAAACAAACAAAAAAAAAACGATAAAGCCAAAGGGATAGAAAAAACTCAAGAAACTTTCAATGTCTGAAAGGCCTGCCTTTAAACCCTGGCCCGACCATTTGTCTTCTCATTTGAGTTACCTCAGTTGAGTTACCTCTTTTCCATGAGTTCCTTTTCTGTAAAACAGGATCATTGTGAAGATCAAATAAGAAAATGCATGTAAAGCACCTGGCACACAGTAGACACAATAGATTTTAATCAGTAGGGGGCCCTCTGGACATACCTATGTGCTTGCCAAAGTTTGTGCTTTAGCAATACTTTTAATGTCCCATGATTACTTCTCATTAATTAGGTGAATTTAGAAGTATTGTAAACCAAGGATAATCTGGCTAGGGGCTAAAGGACAATATATATGGGGTACAGACTATGTTACCTGCCCAGTGATCTCTGTGCTAACTGGCAGCTTTGTTCTTTTCTGGTGATTCAGTTAAAGAGCAGAGTGCCCGCCATCACTGCAGATGTTGTTCAGTGACCTGGACTTCCTCCTGGAAGGACCTCAGTAACTGGAACCAGAGAATATTGTTTTTGAGCCAGAGACCATATTCGTTCTCAGACTGAATCTCATCTCTTTACAGACAAGGACACTGAACCAGAGAGGAGCAATTCGGCACAGCTAAATGTAACAGTAGCCAAACGTGATTCTTAATCTTACCTCTTTACCAATGGTTCTCAACTAGAGGTGATTTTGACATCCACGGGACATTTTTGGTTGCCACAACTAGGGGAAGATGAGATGTTACTGGCATCTAGTGGGTAGAGGCCAGGGATACTGCCAAACATCCTATAATGCACAGGACAGCCCCTACAGCAAAAGCATCAATAGTGCCATGGTTAAGAAATGCTCATCTACTCCATTGGACCAGTGTCTCCAGGGAGTCTGAAATCTGCCTTTAAAGCTGCTGCTGCTGGAAGTTGAACTTGGCCCCAGCATGGTGGCCCTCAACAATGACTGATTCAACCCTGTCAATTGTGCCTCTTAGCATTGAAAGCCACCAGGATTGGGAAGGATTTAGAGATTTGCCTCCTCAGGTAACTTAAAGTCTGGACATAACTTTTGAAGCACCCTGATATGCCTGGGCGTAAATGCTGTTGACAGTCCTGAAAATGCACTTTGATCTTATTAGGCAATCTAAGAAACTTACTCTCAAAACCATTTTGGCAAAACACCGCCGAACAGCCAAATGATGCACAACCACACAGATATCTTAATATCAAATATTCAGAATGATCCACCCTGAGCAAATACATCTGATACTGTACTGAGCACCTCCAGGATTAATGGCTTGAGTAGAGGAAACATAGAGATTGAGGCACTGATTAAAGCTAAAATACTCTCAGTGTTTCCACCCAAAGATTGAGTTCCATGTTGCAGGGACTAAAAAAAGAAAAGAAAGGCAGAGTCAATGATTTAAGCAATTATGTACTTACTGGTTCTTGCCATGCATGCCATCTGTCTTGCTGACCTCACAGGCCTCTACACCAGCCAGTTGTGAGGGTCAAATGAGAGTCTACGTGTGGGAGTATGCAGTGAACTGCAAAGCCATTTGAAAGTATGAGTCACAATCCAAACTTATTTACCCACAGTTCCACCTGGTAACTATGACGTTAGTTCTGACCCGTGATAGAAATATATGAAGGATCTCAATCTGATTTATTCATAAAGTCAATGCACATTTAATAAACATCTGTCATGCCCAATGCTTTTGGGGAGCATATTCCCCACTTAAAAAAATCAGTGATGCCACAAGGAATGACATGCATCCCACTAACTCTTATACAGAATTAGAGAAGCAGGAACTCTTTTAGGTGGAAATATCTAAGAAGTTTCCATTGAAAGGGATGGTCTTTGAATTGGATCTTGAAGAAAAGATGGGATTTCAACAGATAAAAATGAGAACATTTAGAGTACTGGAAACAACATGAAAGAAGAAAGGATCATAAAAAAATCAGGCAAATATGACAGTCAGTAAGTTCAGCTTGACTGGAACTTAGGGTGAATGGAACGAGGTAACAGACAAAGCAGCAAAGTTTAGGTGGAAGCAAGTGTAGGCAGCCTCAAAATCCAAGACAAGAAGATAGGCATTTAATGGCCAACAGGAAGCCAATGGAGATTTGTTGTTATTTTTCAAACATAGAGGGCACAATCAGAGGAGCTGTGGTGAAAGTAATCAGACATAGGTATGCAGCATGGAGAAGATGAAGAAACCAGAATAAAGAAAGAGATTAAAGAGGCTACCCAATACTCTAAGAGACAGGTGATGAGACTGGACCAAGATCATGGGAGGGAAAGTAATGTGAAGGAAAAGCCCACAGTGATCATGGGCAAAGAGGAAGAATAAAAAGTTGAAGTTGAAGAAACACCCAACAGAAGATCATACAAAGGGGCTCAAAAGTTTTGATCCTGGATAAATGGAAGAATGGTAGTAATTATCAGACATAAGGAAGATGGAAGACAAAAGACAAATGAATTGTGCCTAGATGATCCTCTTGACTCAGAAAATGACAGCTCAATGCCAAGGTCACTCCTGCTACTGGTGTCTAGATACACTACCCAGACGCAGTGCCTGAGCTATTATGCTTACTACATCTCAGCACCCTCTCATCCCATGCCTAGTTCCCAGGCGAAAGCCTCTAAATAGCCTTTCTGGGCCTAGATCCCTACACCTGTGCCCTGCCCCCTCCCGCCCCCTCCCTCCCTCCCACTGACTCCTGCTGATACATTAGCAAGGGTAAGTGAGTGAATGACTGAGTAAGGAGTGAATGAGTGATGGCTGCCTGTACTCTGAACTCTGATCAAAACTGTGTAGACTCTCCATCACTCCCCTTCCCCCACCCCCAGCCATGTTTTACCTGAAATTGTAGTGCTTGTTGGCCCTTTTTCACATTAACTGCCCCAGGACTTACCCTTGCAGGCTAAGTCTCAGCATCCATCTGTGTCTGGGGCTCTAACCAGACCACTGTGGCTGCTATAAAGGCACCCTGATTCAGGTGGCAATCTTGGAATGTAAACTGGACACATTCTCATGGCTGATGCACTTGTTCTTACTACTTTGAGACTGTATTAGTCATCACAAATGTAGGAAAATATTTGTAAAGGGATTTATCTCTTGGAAGATCCTCTTGTCCCTGATGTTACCAATTAGGCTCTGAAAATCAATACTACTAAGTAAGCAGTAGAACACAGGATTGGTTGTGCGTTAAGTATGCAAAAATGTATGATTTGATTTATCCTGTGTCACCCCCGTTAATTTTCCCAACAAGTTACTTAGCTGCCACTTTTAATTGCAAAGGTAGGGGACAATAGTCTACCAATTCTATTTCAAAGGTGCTGAAAGAACTTCGGAATTAACCAATGGGCCTTAATATATCCTGGGAAGGAAACAGGGGCAGAGTTCAGCAGAAGATGTACCACATCCCATCCTAGGATACAACTGCTTAGCAGGCAGCCTCCCACAGGGTGATAACCACTCGCCTTCCCTCCCTTCACACATGACAATCTATTATTACCAGCAAAGGTAGCTGTTGATGATGACTTATTAGCTATGTCAATTCATGAAGGCTGAACATGGGCAGGCCTGACTAAGGGAATCGTTTGCTGGATTTCATCAATTACTGGGTTCATCAAGTGTGATTACTGAGCCACGTCAAAATCTAAGTGAAATAACACATTAGACATTCACGGAAAAAAAATAACTCCTTGTTTTGCCTTGCCACAGATAGAGGCCACACTATTATCTCTATGTACAATATCCAGGTTATCAATTATCTGCACATGTCTGTATCCTGGGCTGTCTTCTTCCTAATGTCTAGAATATTTTTGAGCCATTTGCCTTTTTGAAAAAAAAAAAAAAAAGAAAGCCTAAAAATCAGCAAAACATACATTTTTAAAATAACAGAAAACATGAAGAAAACAAGGAGAAAAGATTCTGGGCTATCCTATTAGACTTCAGTATGCCCATACTTTCAAGCACCACGAATAATAAGCAATACTGGAGGCTCACTTTGTAATCTAGTGAGAGAAGAGTATATGATAATGTAAGTATCCTCCCAACAGATCTGATTGTTCCCAATGACCTTCAATACTTATATCTATTATAGCACTTACCGCATTTTATTATAATCCCTTTGTTCACCTGTAGTTCACCTACAAGCCTGTGTACCTATTAACAGAGGTATTTGTACATATCTTGTTATTTCCAGTATTCACTGAACTATATAGCAATATACTATAGTAAGTATTAAATAAACTTCTGTTAAATGGAAGATTTTTGTAAAGTACTGTGCATGTGACTATCAATATAATATGATTATCAAAAACATGAGAGACACCTTTGGCTAAAGTTAATTACTCACAGAAATATGTCTAGATTTAGAAAATGAATAAATCAGACACAGTAAGAGCTAGAACTTCTACCTAAACTATCTAAACAGTGCTATGATTAATAACAAATAAACAAAAATGTTCATGCTAATGAGGTTTTTCACTACCTGGTATGGCTTTTTTAAGCCACAACTCCAACTCCTAAACATTCTGACCAAAGTATTTCCATAATCCAGACACATGAAAATTGAACATGTGTCTGTAGAACTCCCTCAGGTTTGTGGATAGGTCTTTAATTTGTGCCTCTATTTCTTAATCCCCTATCATACTGAAATAGGGGGGTGTGTGTGTGAGAGAGAGAGAGTGAGTGTGTGTGTGTGTATATGTGTGTGTGTGTTGGAAGCACTTCTATCATAGATTCAGCTTGCAACATCAGCTCTGATAGCAATTCCTTTCTTCAAGGGCAGCCCGTAAGTATTTGATTATTTCTAAGTATTTCTCAAAGGTATAAACTTCTGCAAGCCAGACCTGATAACTTGAAGGTGAAGCTCTATTAAAAGAAACCGGATGAGAAATTTATGAGTAAGCAGGTTTACAGTGTAATCCTCTCTAGCCGTCAAATTACCATTTCACCACTTCTGCAAATCTCTTGGAATGATTGACCCTCATGAACAAGATTCGTTCACAAGCAAAAGGATAGTTCCCCTTAAATATGTGGATTTAAAACCCAATCCAATAAGGTTTTCTGTGCAAGGAGAGGCTTACCTACTACCTATTGATTACCTTGCTAACCCGATAAAGAGGACTTATGAAATCACTCTTTCTACTGAAATTTGGTCTTGGAAGAGATTAGTATACTCTCCTTAATGCTAAGAGTGAGACTCAGTAGAATTACTATCATCAAAACATTCCCTTGGGCTACCAAAATATGCCTTGTACTTTGTGAAATACTTAAAGAAAGATAACTGCCTTAATTGTGTTGTAGTAGGATGACAATTACTTTGAAAGCTGTGGGGTTTTTTTACTTTAACAAGGTTTTGATAGGTAAACAAATACATAAGTGAAATAAAATGAAAGTTAGCAAGAAAAGTGTAAACAAATGTAGATTATTTTTGTATCCTGGGCTGTCTTCCCTTTGATGTCCAAATCAAACCTTTTTAATATAACATTTATATCACTTAGTTTTCCTATATTAAGCCACCTACTTTATTTGACTAATTATTAACTCCAGCCAAATAACTGCAGTTAGAATTAAACTCACCAGTTAAGTCCACATTGCTGTGTTTATTCCTACCATGAAAAAGGAATCACAGCTATTCCCAGTCCAAATAAACCATCAAGCAGGCAAGCAAACATTCAAACAGACCATTACTTGACTGGGGGTGTCAAGATATATTTAAAATTGTCTACCATTCATCAGATGAGGAATCCACCTACTCCAAATCTACAGATCCCCAGAGAAGGTCTCAAGCAAGATTATTCTGAAAAAGGCTGAAGGTTTGCTCTATGGATTAAACAAGGCTGGAAATTTTTTAAAACACTTCTTTTATCAAGAGATTTAGTCTATGGTCCATTCTCTTGAATGGGTGGGTTCAGTGATAGCTTGACCAATAAGACACAGCAGAAGTGATGCTGTGCCCACTTCTGGACCCAGGCCATAATTAAGAGACTAGCAGCTTTTACTTCCTGTCTCTTAGAACATTTGACCTAAGAAACCAGATAAGTGCAATTGCCCTGAGACCACCATGTAGTAAGAAGCCCAAGCCAGATGGAAGCACCCTGGAGGACAAAAGCCACGTGAGGAGAGAAGGAGAGAGAGAAAAAAAATAGACAGGAAGAGAGCAAGAAACAAAAAGCACCAAGACTCCTAACATGTCAGCAAAGACACCATCTTGGAAGTGGAGTCTCCATCCCCAGCAGCCCCAGTTGACACCAGGTGGATCAGATTCAAACCAGCCAGCCAAGTCCTTCCTGAATTCCTGACCTGCAAAATTATGAGCAGAATAAAAGTTATTTTAAGCCACTAAGTTGAGGATGGCTTGTAATTCAATGATGGATCAGAAGCACATGGATCTACTTCATATAAAAAATGTATCTCATTAAAAATAGAAGAGCTCAGACTGATCCTCTATTAATTCACACTTTAAATGACTTCAATAAAGCTTGTTCAACGTAATTGGTTTATTTTTTATTTTTCATTACAGTGACAAAATAAAAAAAGGCAACAGCATTCACGTCAGATATGCAAAAAACACACTTTCAAAACAAAATCGACATTGTAATTTGAACCTTGACAGGTTTGAGCAGCTCTCTTGTAAAACTTCCTCTCACTCTCTAAGTATCTCTCCTTAAAATAAAATTGAGGCAACTTTGAAGCACCTCATACTCCAGGTTAAGTACACGTGAAAATGATAAATTACTTTTTACTACTCAAGACTACTGTGCCCTCTAATCTGAGTGATTAATTTACATCCTGCTCAGTGGTTCACATGCAATTACTACCGTGAGTCCAACAAACCTGAACAAGACAGAATTGTTTAGCCATCTGTACAAGCTCTCACTATATTTAGAAAAGTACAGCAATCTCCAGGAAGCTTTAAAGTTTTAGTTCATTTTCCTCTCAATGACTCGCGCACTCTATGCTGCATATCAAATTATAATATCACTCCCTTGGACCCAAGTTTGCTCAACCCGCTTTATTTTGTTGTTGTTGTTGTTGTTGTTTTTGTTTTGTTTTAGGCTTTTAGCAGCCTGAAGCCATGATTTTTAGTTTCTGTCTACAGTGATAAGAATAAAAGAGGGATGAGGAAGGGGCTTTACTGGCCCAAGTAGAAACAGAAACTAAGAACTCATGACTGCATTCTCTCCACTGGACACCCCTAGAGGAGACCATGCAACACAGGAATCTCTACTGTGAGATGATGCTCATTAGAAAAGGCAAGACTAAAGTGGTGATCTAAAAAATGCCATTGTTGAAACCTACTGGCAAATTTTAATTGCATTAATGATTTTTTTAATCTGCATGTAATCTGTTTAATTCCATAACACCCAAGTCAAGTACAATGAAAGCAGGCACAGCCCTTCTAGATTGAATTGTGGGCTTCAAATGCTTGGTCAGCAAAAGGTCTAAGTAACTTTATTTCCAAACTCTTCTCAATAAAAAGAATAAATATTACAGAATATAACAATGGAGTCACATTATAATAAATGTGTCCTTAGGCAATATTGACATTGTGTGAAAATCATCAAGTGTACTTACACAAACCTAGATGGTATAGCCTACTACATGCCTAGGCTGTGTGGTATAGCCTATTGCTCCTAGGCTACAAACCTATACAGCATAATACTGTACTTAGTACTGTGGGCAACTGTAACACAATGGTAAGTATGTGGGTATCTAAACATATCTAAACATAGAAAAGCTAATGCATTGTACTACAGTGTTACTGCAGCTACTATGTCACTAAGCAATAGGAATTTTTTAGCACCACTATAATCTTATGGGACCACCTAATTCAAGAAAAGTCTCCTAACATACATGAGGTCTATACCCCTAGATAAGCCTAAGATAATATGCTTGCTAAAAGTTTATGAAAGCTCTTCCTAAGAAAGCATCCATGATCAGCTGGACCTTTAGAATCCCAACTTTGATGGAGAGTCATAGCTAAGTTTAAAGAATAAAGATGGAGGTTGGAAGTAGCAAGAGATGACGCTGGAGAAATAAAAGAGGTCATGGGAGACCATCTGTGCCATTATTGTCCAATCAAATTTGTGAAAACAAATCATTGTAAAAAACAGAAAGCAGTGTATACAAGATGAACCAATGAATAAACAACGTGAGGTGATGAATATGTTAATTTGCTTGACTGTAATGATTTCACTATGTGTATGTATATATATATACACATGAAAAACATATCATACACTTTAGATATATATAATTTTTAAAAGATGAACCAATGAATAAATTCCACGAGGAAGTATGTGACATTTCCTAAGCTCATTTCATTATTCTATCATTAGAGAACCCACTCACCCTCTCCATAGTCACAACTTGTATGCATGCTCAAATACACATGTTGCTCCACCAAGTCAGCAAACTACATCTGTCAATGGGTCCTGTAATGGGGAATGAAAATCGCGTACGCACTGAAAAATGGGCTTCCCATTGGACCTTGGAGGCCATGCACTCAAAAACCTGGTAAGTCATTTTTGAACTATAAATACAGAAGATTTAAGTCCAACATTTAATAGCCACATAGGTTAGGGCCAGTGACCACCTGATCCCTCATGGCTCCTTATGCCAAAGAGTCTGCAAAGCTGGACAGAGGCAGGCTGGGCACATGAGGGATGATGACAGATGTCATTCTAGTTAAAATTACCCTTTCCACAGTCAAATCTAAAGACTGCCACTGCCCTTAAAGGAATCTGTACCTGTGCTTTGAGCTCAACAGCATTTTGTCAGCAAATCAGGCAAAGGAGATGCTGAGACAAAAGAGAATTCAGACACTAAACATGTATATAAAGACCGCTTTGTGCTCCCCATCCATAAACCTTCAGGCCCCGCAGCCCAATCACTCTCTGGTCAAGGTTTTAGGAAAATCACTAGACAGCACGGCAGTAACAAGCTTTTGAGCCCACAGGATCCACTCTCTTGTGAAGGCATCCACCTACTTTGCCTCACTAGATGCCTGCAATCAATTTTTAATTACAGCAGCAGTCACGATCAGAGATAAAGCACGCAACATGCTGAGAAAGAACCAAGAGCCTGTTTATTACAGTTCCAGTCCACCATGAGCCAGACTTGCGAAGAGCTGGGCCACAAATGAATCAACCAGTTGCAGCTTAAAAAGATGTTCTTACCTCTGGGACGTTTTCTTATATTTCCTCCTGTAAGAAAAGGCATAAACACATATCAGAAAAGGGTTGTGGCAGGCAGTGGGTAAGAAAGGGATTATTTCAGTGGGGATGGGCATGGAGGTCAACACTTCTTAGGGGGGTTTCTCTGTGAAGCTTATGGGTTTCAAAGCTTAGTTAAAAGTTTGGGAATGCTGTGTTATATTGTAGTCAGAAGTACAGAACCTAAGCCTTTAAGAAAAAATAGCATCCCAAGAGCTCAGTGGCTCTGCTCCCATGTTCTTCCCTTTTCCTTTTGAAGGTTCCGTGGCATTTTAGTTGAGGTCAGGCTTTAAAGACCACAAAATCTAGGTTCAAACCTCAATCCTTCCTTTACCAGGTTCATGAGGTTCTTGCAGAGTAAATGGACACAAACTTACAAAACATTTCTTTTATCTGGCACATATTAAATGGGTTAAACGGTGAACAATGATCAGTTATTTATGTTGTCACTATCGTTACTATTATCCCCAACATCTAGCACTGAGGTCCCTTTAAGGATGTGCCTTTTTAAATGTAAATGTGCAATCATGCAGCTAAACTATGAGATGAGACATAAGGTCTTCAAAAAAAGAAGAAGTGAGGAAGGGGACAATGAGAAAGTACAGAAGCAAATGTTGAGAACCAGCATTAGGAACCATCCCCAGGAAGCAGAAGAGACCCACTTCCAGCCCACCTCTGCTATTTACAGTCATTTAGCCTTGAGCAAATCTTGTGCATCAGGCTTCTTAATCTATCACATGAAGCTAGTAACATCTGCTCTGACGGTCTCACCTAGGTCAGAGTGGCAGACAAGGGGAAAATGGCCATAAAATGTATGTTGTCCCAATATCCCAACGTTCTTCATGTGTGTGTCAATTTTTGTAGACTCTGAAGATCCTTAAAAGAGTTTCAACAGGCTGAGCACTGGAGGGGATTAGAGGAGAGGAAGTGCTAAGGAAAGAAAATCCATCTCCTTGTAGCATATCCAGGAAGTACAATGTTTCCCAGTTGACCTTAGTTCCACACCTGCATTTCCATTACAGTCACTGTACCCAGGAAGCAAACCACTGATTTGCTAATGGAGAGCTGTGCACCATATTTTTTTGTAAACTAAAGAGGTTTCAAATTGAGAATCACTAGGACCTGTTACGTCTCTGTTAAAATGAAATCACACAGGGCAGTGTCAGGTGTGTAAAGCAGCAAGTAACACAGAACCTACAGTGTGGTCTTGACTAGATATGTAGTGATATCTATTTATCTGAAAGGAGACACACCAGAATGACAACCATGACTCCAGGGTAGTAGGATGACAAATCACTCCTTTTTAGTTTTATGAATTTTCCAAATTTTCTTTAAAGAGTGAGCATTATAACAGAAAAAAATATTAAAATATGGATACACCTATATAGTTACATATAAAGATATATACAAATGTAGGACTATATAGAGATATTTCCATGTTTCAATTATATCACATATAATAGGGAGAAAAGTTGACTAACAGTAGATTAAGGCTTGGCCTTTCAAGCAAACTACCTATGTTCCAATCTTGGCCCTAGCACTTAGCTTTACAATGCTGGACTAGTTATTAAATCCCCCTGAACCTCAGTTTTTTTGCATATAAAGTGGGAAGAATCAGAGCCCCTCTTCTGAGACCTTGTTATGAGAAATAAATGAGATAATTCACCTGAATGTCAGCTCCCCAAGGGCAAGTTCTTTGTGTGGTTTATCTCATACTCTCCCTAAAAGCTATGATGCATGCACACTGATCACTCACTCTCTCGCACCTGGACCCTGTCACCAATGACAGCTCACACTTTCCAGGCAGCAGCCAAGGGCAGAGGCTTCACCTTCAGCCACGGAGCATAGTGAGCTGTGGGTGTGACCTGTGCCCTTGGACTCATTAGCACAGCAGTCTAACAAACTGATCTAAGGCACAACTGGCAAGACGAAAAAATAACCCACTGAGCGTATACAGTGACCAAAGGCAAGGAGGCAGTTGGAAAAGAAGAATGCCCCTAGCCTCTACTCAGAAGCCCAATGAATCCTATCAGCAGACAGTATCTTCAGAGGTCAGAAGAAGACAGCCCTTGCTATTGGTTTCCACAGAATTCTCCCAACGCTTGCCAAAGAAATATATAAAGGCACTGCTGGGAGTTCTGAAAGAATCAAAGATAAACAAAAATAAGAAAAGCTTCATTTTCAGCACCTACTAGCAATAAGCACTTAATATACTTTGCTAATCCTCATAACTCTGTAGGATCCCCTCTCTGAAAGAACGCAAATTCTAAAAAGGAAGTTAAGACATGCACCTAAAGTGTTATTTTAACAACAAATACAATGGATGCTTTGTGAAAGAGGTAGTCTTGATTGATGGGTGAAATGTCAGCAGGAAGAAATATGGAAGTATACAGCAAGCAGAAACAGAGGGCATGCCTCATGGTCTCAAACCAGTCCAGCAAGCAGGGACTATAGAGTGAGGTAGCAGGAAATAAGGCTGGCAAGTGCTAAGGACAGAGTTAAGTGGGAAGAGTAATAAAATTTATATTTTAGAAAAAGATGATACCCAGGGGGAGGGTCACCTCTTGTGGGAAGACGCATTACACACCCTCTTCTGTGCTCCCACGGCATGCTGAAACCTCTCTGACACCGTTCTCTGTGGCATTGCATTGTCTCATGTCTGTGATTTTGTGGAAAGGCAACAGGGCTCTGGAGTGTGATAGACCTGGCTCAAAACCTAACTTCACCCACACTAGCTGTGAGACCTCAGGCAAGCTCTGTGCTAAATCAAGCTTTCATTTCTGCATCTATGAAATGGATGAGATGATCTCAAATGAGATAGTGTATTAAATTTGTCATGTAGTGTGCCTGCCATGTAAGATGCATTCTAAGATTTTTAGGCCCCTTGGTCCCTAGTTCTGAGCTTCTTCAGGTCAGAGGTCTGTCATATGCATCTCTATATCTATCCCAAGGGCATGCACATTAACTGGCACATGGTTGGCTAAACAAATGACCTATTTGCAACTGTCACCCATACACATCAAAAGATGGGTTGTGCATCTGGTAGACCCAAAGAAAGACCAGAAGTCTCATTTTCAGTCCAACTCATCTTCCTGACACTCCCCACATTCATAGATATATTCTTAGCTTCAGATATTGCAGTTTCCCCCTTCAATCTTCTCCCATTTAGACATAGCCCTAAAATCAACCCAAATGGTATCACCTTACAATGGAGTTTGGAGGTCAGCTCTTAAAGCACAAGAGAAAACGCAACTCATAAAAATTACTCAAGATCCAACTCTCAGATTATTTTGAATGGGCAAGATTGGTGAGGCCTGACAGCCCTACTCATCCTTCAGTTCTCAACTGAAACATCACTTCCAAAGACCTTCGAGGGCCTCCCAAACTGGGTAACACTCCTGTGTGTCCCATAGTGGCCGGAGCTTACCCACTATATTGCACTTATGACTGCTCATGGTCATGATCTGTTATTCTTATGGAAAGAATGATGGCTTACCTGACATCTGCTAGTGTTTCTTCCTTGTCATAGCAACTGCTCAATATGTTGTTATTGAATTCATGAATGCATTTACCCAAAAATTGATCAAAAATGCTTTCGTTTTATTCTTTTTCCTTCTACTAAGCAATGATTTCTAATGAGCAGTGAGGACATCCACCACAGCTGTGGTTTTCTACACACAGAGGGAAAGCAATGAGAAGGCTGGGGAGCTCACATTTATTCAGCACCTCCTCTGTTCCATTCCTCTTACACAAGTTAACTCACTTACAACTCCTACAAACCCTGAGAGGTTATACCTACTTTCCACTTGACGAAGTGAGTCTCAGAGAGGTCAAGTAACTTGCCTAAGGATACAGAACCTTAAAGTGGCTGAGACAGAAGGCAAATTCTGAAGCCTTCAAAGAAAATTAAGGAATATATACAAAGAAGGCAAAAGATTCCACCAAGAAACTTAGACACTAGACAAAACCAAAATAAAATTAATAACAATAAAACATACTGCATTCTGTCCACCAAAATGCAGGAAATGAGCTGGAAAAAAAAAACCCAGTTTATTCTTGGCCTTCTATTTTTAAGAACTTCAACAGAATCCCTGACTCACAATCTGAAAGACAAAGGGAATTTTTTTTTTACTTTGTTTTGTTTTTGAGAGGGAATCTCACTCTGTCGCCCAGGCTGGAGTGCAGTGGCGCAATCTCGGCTCACTGCAACCTCCTCCTCCTGGGTTCAAGTGATTCTCCTGCCTCAGCCTCTGAGTAGCTAAGATTACAGGTGCACGCCACCATGCCCGGCTAATTTTTGTATTTTTAGTAGAGATGGGGTTTCACCATGTTGGCCAGGCTGGACTCGAACTCCTGACCTCAAGTGATCTGTCTGCCTCGGCCTCTCAAAGTGTTGGGATTACAGGCATGAGTCACCATTCCTGGCCTGTTTTTAAAATTTGTTTCTAAAACTTAATTTAAATTTATAATATTTTGAAACTTGAAACAACACACTACAAATCTCAAGATTTCATGTAGCTAGACCAAGCTGATGTAGAAAGTAGAGAATGACAAAGAGCTGTTGTGTTCTGGGACCTGGCAAAGTTGGCAGGGTGGGAGATGGAGAGGCCAGCTTCATGCTGGGAGAGAACGCAAGGGCATCTTCACAAGGCCAGGCTGAGGACATCACCTCAAAGAAGGTCTAGAGTGGCGCTTTGCAAAGTCTGTTCCCTGGAATGGGCTCTACCATTCTCTCTCTCTCTCTTTCTCTCTCACGGACACACACACACACACACACACACACACACACACACACAGCTTCATCTGTTTGTTGTTTCTGTTTTTCTAAGGGGAGGCATTACAGCATACTGCTTAAGATCACTTGCCTGAGCTTTAATCCCTTCTTCAACTTATTGTGTCCCACAGGCTGCATGACCATTAGCAACTTATATCACTTCTCCAACCACCAGTTTCCTCATCTGTAAAATTTGGGTAACAGCAGTGCCTGCTTTATGGGGTGATGTGAGAGTTAAATGTAATGATGACTGCAGGGCATTTAGCATAGTGCTGGGCATCCTGGAAATGCTCAAGCGTCAGCTACTGTACTAAAAACAGCAGTATTGCATAAATAATAATGGCATTATAATTCAGTAGGTTTTCAAAACTTATTTGATCAAAAATCTTTCATTGATTATAAAAGTCACAAAAAAAAGGTTGAAGATTGCTTTTCCAGAATGGAAAAATTGGATACTCCCAATTCTCCTTATCTTGGAACACTTGAACCACAAAGAAAGCAGGTGCTAATCTCAGTTCTGCTAAGAGGAGGATGAGCTGAAACACTGCCCAGCTTTTCCCATGCCTAAGGGGCCCTGTGCCTGCCTGTACACCCTGCCACCCACCCCAGCAATGTCCCACTTAACCTAGCAGAGCCACACACTCCCCTTAAATGTCAAAGCTGAGCCATTGCCCAAAAGGCAGGAAAAAAGAAAGTAAAACTGGATACTTATGAACTGGATATCACAATAATCCTTGGAAATATCTAAAATTATCTTTCAAAAAAAAGACCTTTTTATCAATAACTCCCTAAAAACTGAGTTCAGTGACTTGCTTACACACATCCTTAAGCAGTCTCAGGAAGCTGTAACTCAATGCGGAGATCTCATGTGCTATGGCTAGAATTATTGATTAACCCATACTCATTTAGCTCTTAAGTAAATTAAAAGACCACTAGTCTTACTGAAAATCAATATCTGTTTATGTCCGGAATGTTTCAATGGAACTGTGGATTACCCAAGAAGTATTAAAAGATGCATGTGTGTGTGCGCATGCACTTGTGCACAACAGGGGACATGAACCCCAAAACCCTCCTCAACGGCTTCGGTCCATTTACAGCCAGCTGGTCACATCCTGACAGGCAGATTCTGAAACAGGACCATCATCAAAGGGCAAAGAGCACTGACCTCCAGTATTTAAATAGGTTCCCCAAAGCTCTCCATGGCAGTGTCATAAAGTGGAAGCTTCTAGACCCTGAACTTCATTTTCCATCTCCTGCCCTCAGTCAGAGAGATAAAGAATGAAACTAAGCAAGCTTAAGGGGTGATTCTGTCCACAGTCAGGGGCAAAGTAAAGACAAGCAGGCAAACAGTGAGAAACAACAGTGAGGTGGGAGCAAGGATGCTTTTAAGGGTCTTTACTTGCTTTTTGATGGCTAGGAGTTCCCAGAGTACTGGGCACACCTGCAGTCAAATGTAAGCATCAAGTACTCCAAAATCAAACAGATGATTTGGAAATCGTTTCTAATATCCTGGATAAGTGAGAGTCGATTAAACATTGATGCTAAATTATGAAGCGCCTGGCAGTCTTTCACTTTTTTAAAGTGAGTATCTTTGAACAAGAGCCATATGGGTGCTGCAATAATGAGGTTTATAAATAGGCTTAATATTCTAACAAGCTGGCTTTGAAAAACCAAAACTTGTGCTCTGTTTCTAAGTTGACAGAAAGATACCTCCCAGTTGGGCACAAGATTTCCTGGTATGGGAAGCTGAATATGCAACAACTGCATACACACAATGCGAATTGCAGTTCTGCCTTCAGTGTTCTCCAGGGTTTCTGGGTAACAATGACTCACTCTTCTCCAAGCCCTATCCTGCCTCCATTCTTTTCTCCAGAGACCACTACCACCGTCGACACACAGACCGCTTCGGAAAGCTTGGTTCTCAGCCCTCAGTTCCCTCAAGGGACAGGACGTTGAAAGACAGGCTCAGATAAAAACAAAATGCACAGCAAGGCTCATATAGTTAACTACAGGTTCTCACAAGTACAGATCACATGTGTTTCACTCATGGGAAAGTGGACTGAGATAAAATGTCACAAATAACCATGAAATGAGTGAGGATCTGAACGATCATCTGATCCTCTGGTTTTGTCTTTCATTGGCATGCAGGGTACAGATTGAAAAGAATTGGATATCTCTAGAAACTTCTAATGGATCTCTTACATCATTTGTATGAATTAATCTATGTGCTACTGAGAATGGAAGGTCTTTGTACATTTCTTCTCATTCCTATCAGTGATTTCATTTCCATGATGCATGTGTTAAAAACTAACTTTGCAAAGCTATCCATTGCTTCCTGGCCTTTCCCATATTTTGAAAAAGTAAATGCTAATGAGAAAAATATATATATAAACTGGTGGTCTCTTGGCACCTTCCAGAAGAATATTTAAGGGTGAGAAAGGAGATAATAGAGTAAGAGAATCTCCTGTCTTACTAGCTCGAATATTTAACTGATGAGCTACAAAATGAAATTCCATGTGCACAATGATTTCATTTTCCTGCTTGGCCAAAGGTCCAAAGCAAGACAACAACCAAAAAAAAAAGGTTATAAAATGGAAAAAAAAATCATTTTTACCTTGAACAGCCCAATCATTAGGAAAGAAAAACAACTAACAAAAACAAAAATTCTAGGGAATTTATTAGCTAGGTTTTCTAGTAGAGAAACTTGTTCTACAGACTCATACTGTCATTGAATTATCTTAGAAAAGGAAGATCATATTCAGAGACAGCCAGCTCCCAAACATAGAGAACTCCAGTAAGTTTAGCCAAAAGTGATGCATCAAATTCACATGAAGGAAGCCTCTGACAGTGTGGTTTGGGGGTGGGGATGGTGACTCTAAAGAATGGGAGAATGCAAATCTGAAGCAGAGATGTAAATAAGACAGTCAATTTTTTACTCTTTCCTAGGAGCAAGTGCATTTCTATCTAGTGCTGGCCAGGCAGTGGAAAGTAGAGAAACCTAGGAGAAGGTAACAAACTCCAAACTAAACAACCCCACAGAAAGCCCCACGTGGGGCTACACCAACTCACATGGCAGATCCAGGCTGCCCCAGGGCTCCTGTCCTCCTAAAGCAAGCCCCTCTCTTCACTGATCTCCCTCCGCATCCCCTCGGCTGCCTGCAGACAGCTGGCCAGAAACAGAAATCAAATCTCCTGCTCATGCCTGCTTCTCTCATGAGCCTAGGTTAAAAATTCCAGCACTTGGACTACTATTTAAGAAGCCCCAAATGGGACCCCTCCCCAAAGAAAGCTGAACTCTTCCTTTGGAAGGCAAGATTTTTTTTTTAGCAAACCAAATACAATTTCCTTTCCTTCTAGCTGAAAGCCTATTGCTTAAAGCTGGGCAAAGAGCTAATTAGTGGCACCAATGAAAAAACAGGCAAAGGTTTTTAGAGAAAGAAAATAGAAAGCAAATGTCATGCTTGTGGAAGCCCAAGTAGTACGTTTTTTGCATAACTGATTCAGTCCTCTATTCACGTATTTACAACCACTTGCTGTGTTACAAGTACTGCAAAACTGTGTGGGTGGGAATGGAAGCAATTTTTGCGACCTTCTTCCTGGGAGCCCGTCTCCTACTTAAATAAACATCAATGAGAAAAGCTAAAAGCAAAAATATATCTTAATATCTGTGACAGCACTGCCAAAGTAGATATAAATCCAAAGGATTAAGACAAAATCTCACTCTTCACAGATCTATCCCTGTAATTAGGGGAGGAGTAGGATTTTTTCTAATTGAATTATCCACAGAGCTGTTTCAATTCTCTACTTTGTTTTTCCCCTTGTAGATTTAGCCAGAACAAAAACTGTAATCTTCTGCTGAGTTTCACTTCAATGTCAGTCTAATTTTTCTAAGTCTTGCCTACCCACTCCTGCAGTCTTCCTTCCCTCTCCCCACTCTGTGCCCTTCCTCCCAACTCTTATCAAAACCGACTCCTGGCAGAAAGCAGCTGCTGGTCATTTACAATTCCAGGTGAATTTGAATCAGTGCCATGGCTCCTTGGGAGCATGAGTCCTTCCTATTTCCTCTAAAATCCTATCTTGTAGTAGCATCATCTGTGTAAGTCTCCCTGAACACACGCTCTGTAAATCTCAACAATTTAAATATGGCAAAATGAGCCCATTGTCCAAAATACAGGAAAAAAAAACGCCAACTAGCAGATGCATTTCTTGGGACCATTTTGAGCTCTTCTGTCAACTGAAAGCAGATGAGCATTGGAAGCAAATTTTCCTGAGCTATAGTAGTTACCTTCACTGAAACTATGCCAAATCTCCCAGAAATTGGTGCTTTGAACGATTCTTTCATTTTTTTCTTAACAATGACTAATTTCAGTCGGTGATTTTATAGTCAGAATGGCAGTTCTGAAACAACATTTATGAGGCTTGATTTATGATAATTAATCCTTCTATTTCACTAATGAGCTAGGAAAGGCCTTATTTATGAAAGTGTTTAAATTCCTCACAGTTAGCAGACACGGCTTCCAGTGACACCCACATGGAATGGTATACTAAATGCAACAAACTTTTGTGGGTCATCCTTAGACAAAAGTCAGAGAGACAAATGAAAATAAGTGGCAGGATGCTAGTCTGAATTTGAACTACTTCTAAAGCATCTGGAAGGAGCTTTCAAAGATTAATCTTTCACTACCATATTTACTAGATGTATCTCTAGAGTGTAGGAAAAGTCTTGGTTATTTAAGCATTTTCTTTGGTTGGAATCTGGATAAACAACAGTTAATGGTCTTTGGATAACCAATTGTGACTTTCAGACAAAATGCTCCATGCACTCTCATACTGATTGTCTAAATTATTGCTCTTCTGGTGGCCTTAAGGGAAAGGAAAGCTGTATTTTGGCAGAACATTGAATACCGGGTCCTTGCAATGGGTCCTTGGATTTGGGTAGAAATAGAAGGAAGGCCTTAAAGAGCAAAGAAAGGGCACGAATGGGCAGAGGTGGTACAGTGAGTGAGCACTGTGGCCAGAACTGTGGACTGCTCCAGGAGACAATGCCCAGCCATATCCATGGAGGCACCTCTGGAGCAGGCACAGGGAAGCCAAGCCCCCTCAATGGAGCCTAAACTGCAGAAAGGCCTCTTGCCAGAGCCAGAGAGCCTCCACACAGCCAAGCTTCACTTGGCCCTTCTGCAGTGGGCTAGACTCCAGGCTTCAGGTCTCAGCCCCATGGCATGTGCCCTCTACCTCCCAGAAGGTCCGTGATGAGGGCTCATCCCATTTGGCTCCCTGGGTCATGGTCTCTTTCTGCCCTTGGAATACTAGGAATGACCATACTGGTTTCTGTCTCCGTTCCAAACCTATGTTTTGATGGGCATGATACCAAGTAGTCAATACAAGTTTCAAGTAAAGCTATGATTACTAGCTGGCCTAAGTAAATGCCAATATTTTAAACAAGTAAATGCCAATGAGAAAATCTACACAAATTTTTGGTCTTCTGAAACCTTCCTTCAGACTATTTAGCGGTCACACTAAACTGTATTCTCTACTTACAAAATTTATAGATATATTAATTTGGCATCATTCAGATATACACAGAATTTTTCTGCTCACTTTACTGGGCTGTAGATTATATCTCCAGACCTTCTGTATAATCTCCAGACTCACTTATCCAACTGCTCTTGCCTTCCCCATATCTCCCCTCATAGTCAGTATGTTCCATACTGAACTCATCCCATACTGAACTCTCTGTTCCCCATTCATTCTGTTCCCACTCACGACAAGACCTGCAAACATGTTCCTCCCTTAGTGATCCTAATCTAAGAAAAAAGAACCTGGGGATTCAAGCCAAAAACCTACGAGTTGACCTTGATTCCACTTTCTTCCTCATCCCCCATATCCAAGTCCTGTTGGATCTACCTCCTAAAAAGTTCTCACATCCATGCCTACTGATAATGGCTTCCCCTTGCTGAGGCCCCCTGGTGGATGAAGTCGGACCTGGCTCCTCTCCAGTTGTGTCTGGAGCCTTCGCCTCCTTCCAGTCTGCGCTGCAGCCACTTGGCCTTCTTTCATTTTCTCAGTGGGGCCATGCTCCTTCTTGTCTTTAGATCTTTGCAGGTATAAACATCCCAGGTCTTAAATGCCTAGAATATGCTTCCCTAACTCTACTTAACTACAATTTACATAATCTTCATGTCTCAGCATCCATCTCTTTTCTTCAGAGAAGCCTTCTGAATCCCGGACCAGGTTTGGGTCCTCTCTTCTATGTTTTCACAGCTCCCTGTGCTGGACTTCTTGCAGCACTCGTCACAGCAGGTAGTAATTTATGGAAATATTGTTTAATATATTCCTCTACTGTAGGCTGAACATCCCCCGAGGGAGGGAGCCTTTGTTTTGTTTCCCATTAATTCCTTGGTGCTTAGCACAGCACCAGGCACATAGTAAGTGCCACAGAAATATTTGGTAAGCGAATGAATGACTGAATTTTCTGCATACAGATGTGTATTCCTTCAACTATATGAATAAAACTCATTACCTAAAATGATCAATTTTTATATCTTCTGGATGGAGTGATTCTCTTTAGTTTTTTCATAATCTCACAAGCTAGGAACATCTAGCTTTGTCTTACGGTCATTAAGACTCATTTATTTTGTTTAGTAACAGCTGTCAAGAGGACTCTGCATAAACAATACAATAAAAGCCTGAAGAATACCAACACTTTACACAAATTCAGTATACTTCCTCCAGAAATAGAGTGTTGCATTTGTTGTAGAATTCATTTTTATTGCTAGTGGGAAACTCCGATGATGGTCATTCTCAAAGCTGTCCCAGTCTATTGTAAAGTGCCTTATATTTGTTAAGTTGGTGCAAAAGTAATGCAGTTTTTGCCATTAAAAGTAATAGCAAAAACTGCAATTACTTTTGCATTAACCTAATAACAATTATTTCTTTTAGTTGTTTCTCAAAAATCCAGGAGATAGGTCCTATAAACACTTTCCTTCCATGTGGGGAAATGGAAACCAAGGAAAGTAGTCTTCCATGAGCCAAAGACAATTAAAGATTGAAAACTAGAGATGGTAATGCAGAAACCTCTCTGCTGAGGGCTGCTTCCCAACTGACAGAGGCATGCTGTAAAGCTCAGTCAAAATATTAAGCACTTCGCTGCTAAATATTGAGTTGTAATTAACTAATACACTAGCATAACCAAATTACAATAATCAAGTGATGATGTACTAGTAAACTGCATGAGTATTCAGGTAAAGAAAATTTCACTGTAAATGTGAGAATCTACTTACTCCTTTTGATATTCACATTTTTCCCTTTTAATACACATTAAGAATGTATTTCAGAGAGATTTAACTTGATCTTTATTAAGAAAAGAAAGACTCGAAAACAATCCTTCAAACACAAATGTCTCCCTTCTCTGAATCCTAGCATGTAGCGTCCATATCACTTAGTCAGCAATTAATTATTGCCCTCTCTTTTGTTGTTGATTTTTAACCTTTTCACATGTATAAGAAGTATCTTGTTTCCCTCAATATATTCTAAGTTTCCTGATGGTAAGGATTTTCTTCTGATATTTTCATATCCCTTCTGAAGCTCCTAGCACCTAGTACATAATGGAAACCCAATAAAAATATGCTGAATGATCTGGCAATTCCAATTGAATGGGAGAGTAAAAGGACCAATTAATACACTAAATATGTAATCTGGGGGAAACAAACAAAAATTTTTTAAAGTATTCTCCTGGAATTGCTTTTCTGGTAAGATTCAGGTCAATGCCCTCTTCCGTGGGTCATCTCCTTGCAAGGATTTAATAATAAGAACCAAGATTCTCAGACCCACCACTCCAGGCCAAAGGTCTCTCCATGGTTCCATATTGCCATCACCAATAGCTACTTGAACATTCCAGAGGCTACCAATTTAACATATCTACACCCAAGTTTATCATTCTGCTTTATCCAAGCCTGCTCTTATCTCCATAGTCCCTAACGAGGCAAATAACACCAAATTCACTGAGACATCTAAGCTGAAAGAACTCAGAAGACAACTGCTCCTCTTTCTCTACCTAAATCTATGTTCTGTCAATTCTCATTTCAAACATGCCCCCTGTTCTTTCGTCTTCAGCAGCGCTACCCCAAATCAGGCATCTTCCCCAACTGGTCTGCAGGCCTCGAGTCGCATCTCCAATCTGTCCTCCACCCTTTTTCCAGAATTACAATCCTAAAATTCAAATCTAATTTTGTTACTCTCCAGCTTAACATCTTTTAACAATTTCTTATAACTGAAAGGATAAAACACAAACTTCTAAAAATATTATGTATCATAAAATATATATATATTTCTCTAGAAGACATGAAAGAACACCTAGAACACAGCATTTTTTTGTTGTATAGTAAAATGTGTTCAATTACTCACCTCCTCAAACTATGAGCATATATAATTTTGAGTAAAACAAAAAGTAAAATTTTTAAATGTCACGTATCACTACCCGGCCCCTGCCTTCCTTTCCAGCATCACCTCTCATGACTACACTTCTATCTGTCCCTCAGTATTGCACTAGATGAGCTGCAAGAGGATACCACACATTAACCTTTTAAGGAAAGTAAGGCTCTTGGGAATTGATTAGTAGGAGAAGGTAATCCTGTTACCCAGACCAATTCAGGGGCCAACTATTTCTGACGGGACGGCAGGGGGCGGGGGCGTGGGTGAGATTTATCTCCAATAGCTCCATGTTGCATGACAGCAAATAGACCCAACCATACTCTCTCCTTAGGGAATTCTCAATGAGTGGTGAACATAGAGAAGGTTCACTAGAACTCAAGCCATATCTCAGTTAAGTGCAAGCAGCTTTGCCAGTAGTCTATAAGAACAGCTCAGAAATCTCAACTAGTTTATTTTGGGCTGCCCGGAAGACTCCTTGTTTTTATCTCATCTTTGTAGAAGGTTTCTTTGCATTTTTGCAAAAGGCTGACATCAATGAAAAGAGTCTAAGCAAGTTTCTTCCTTATGACTCTAATGAGTCTGCTAGAATGAATACACAATTCACTGTAGTCTGTAACACCTTCTCTGGCCCTCCCAGGTAGAGGTAACTTCCTCCGCATCCCTCTGGAACTATATTCATCACCTCCAGGTACTCATATCAGTCTCTGCCACTAGCCTTCAAATTGCTGAAAGTCAAGTAAGTATCTTTTGCAAACCCAGGGCTTAGCAAACTGACTGGCACCTAATAGACACTCAGTAAATGTTAATTGAGTAATCCCATGTTGCCTGAACACTAATTATATCATTTAAAAATTCGGTTATATAGAAAGAAAACACAGAGAGGGCTTAAATAAGAAATTTAAAACCAAAGGTCCAGGCTTTGTTGCCTATGGCTTTTCTCCTCATCTTTGCTGTGTAGGTTGGAAGAGTCACTTAACTTCTCTGTACATCAATAGGGTATTAGTTAAGACTGTTGCAGAGAAACCAAATTCAAAACATCCTAAGCAAAAACAGAGTCCAACTAGCTCATGTAGCTGGGATAGCTGACAGAACTGGAGACACATCTACAGGAACTGGGACCTCCAGGAGCTGACCCAGGGATTCCCACTCCGTGTTTTCTGCTTCCTTTTGAGCACTGGCCTCACTGCCTCCTATCATAAAAGGTCTTCTCTATGAGGTGGGAAGTGGATCCAATGGCAGCCCCATGAAAGTCCGGAAGAAAAGAAAAGCCTCCCTTTCCCACAGCCAATATAGAAATGTCAATGAGGGACTCTAATGCTTCTGTTTGGGATACATACCCTACTTGAGACCAACTTTTATTGCCTGGAAGGTGAATTCTGTGATTGGCCAGTCCTGTACTATGCTGGGGTGAGGAGTAGAGTCTGTTAGCATAGTAAGGTGGATGGGAAGCTTGCTGCATAGACAAAAACAATAGTTGTTGCAGTCTATTAACTTAATAGCCATTCTCTTGCATTTATATTAATAATATTACTTTAGGTAATGCAAAAAAGCACCATCATCTTCATGGAGTGTTATATAAGTATGAAATTTATTATACCGACTACCTCATAGTTGGGCAAAATAAATATATGAGATTAGATAATTATAATTGTGATAATAAATGCCAAGGAATAAGTAAAACTTGCTCTCTTGCTCTCAGTTTTTCAAAAATGCAGCATAGAAATACGTTTCTGTCATCATCTAGCAGGCTGGCAATAGAAAAACTTTTTGGTCGGGACCCAAGGTACAGTCATAACCCAATTGCTCAAACCCAAGGAGCCCTGTGAGGCTTCATCAGGGGTATATAGAACACCCACAGCCCTGTTTCCCTGACTGGAAGATTGTGTAACAAAAAAGTAATTGAGAGGGACTCAAAAACTCTACCCAGTCCTCCAGAGAAAAGAGATATGACAACAGCTCATTAGGAGGAACTGAGGTTTATGGAAAAGGAAAAATGAGGTTCCTCTCCGAAGAGTAAGAGGACAGCATCCCTCTGAGAGTTTCAATTAAGAAAGCTCAGGTGTGTGGTGTTTGTTTTCTTCTCACTTAGAGAAATGGGAGCATGTGCATAAGAAGCATCAGGGCCGCAGAGCAAGGCTGAGGACCAGCACCCTCCCTGGAATCACAGCTAGCCTCTGAGCATTAGTGTGCAGCACCTCGCCCAAGGGGCATGGGTGCCATCATCATAACAGACACCTGGGCTTGCAGGTGTCTATAATCCCAGCTAAGATAGAGAGTGTTTAAAACTCACATCTCCAATATTTGATGCACTTTTAGTATGCTGATGATGCTACAATGCTAAGTTAAGAGTTCTTCCTAATTCTTTCTTAGAGAAATATGTAAAACAGCTCTATGTTTCAAATATGTATTACTGTATACTGGGTGGAAGTGTAGGCACTGGGGATAAAAAGCAAACCAAAAGCAAGTGACCAAAGCAAACCAAAAACTGTGTCTTCATGGGGCTTATATTCTAGCTGGGGGAGACAGACAATAAACCTAAAAATAAATAAACCATACAGCATTCGGATGATGGGAAGTGCTAGAGAAAAATAAAGCATAGCAGGGTATGGGTAGGGGTTGGAATATATAGGGGACACTTCCCTGCAGTATCCTTGGCTGTTGATTATTTGCAGGTGGTAACCACAGAAATCCTCTTGCTCTGGTAAAGACTACCCCTCACCAGTGTGAAAGAGCGGCTATAAAGAAGGGAAAGAGAAAGCCCGCAGGATCACCACAGTGGGATTCAGCCCTGGACCACAACTCTGCCACACACCTTGCTCAGTTCCCACCTCAGTTTAGATTTCTGTGCCCCAACCTGGGCAATGATGTTAATAAAACCTGCATCCTAGCTAGCTCATGGCACATTGCGTTGACAGGTCTCATGTCCATAAGCTGTCCTAAATATATATATTTACCTTCATTTTGAATATTTAAAAGCTCACATTTGGGTTTTTATGCTTCATCACCTATTGACTGAGCATCTACTATGTGCTAAATGCTGTTCTAGGTATTGCAGTGAGTAAGTATCTGTCCTCATGGAACTTACATTCTAATGCAGGAGATGAAAAATTCAACAATAAATTAAATACAGGAGATACCAACAAGAAGGAGATGCGATACCATTGAATAATCCAGGCGTGAGATGATGATCACATCCTTAAGTGAGATGTCTCTCAGACAAGCTGAACTGAATTCCTGACCATCTGTGGTCACCTACAGAGCCCTTTCTATAAAGGTGTCATGGTAATAAATTGGTATGAAAATCCAATTATGGTTTGAGCCTTTCTAAAATGTTGAAAGAGCAGCTTCCTTTCTCTTACTGACAATCTGTTGTGTGGACAAATATGCACACACCCTTCCTTCCCCTAAGGGTTTCTATTTTGTGGACTGCAAAGTGTTATTCCAAGTTGTGGACTGCAAAAATGTTATTCCAAGTTGTATAAAAGAGTGTGTGCTTTGGTTTCCAGAGTCTTTAGCTATTTATTCTAGCACTGCTGTTATGTTTAAAAAGAAGAAGAAGAAGTGGTAAGGATCACATACTGGTAAAAATATGTATAATAATAACAAATAATAGCATCTCCTTTTCAAATTAGAAAGCGAAGCTATAATCACCCCACACTTTTCATGTTCAAAAGCACTAGGTTCTGAGTAGATACAAGAGACTAGAAAATGAAAATGTAGTTACATTACACTGCAACACCTTGGAGAGAGAAGCCTAGCAGATATGAAACTGAGAAAGCTACACGACACAGTGTTGTAAGTGCTAATGCTTTTCCACACAAGTTCCCGCCTCAGCATTGCTGATTTGACCAAACACTTGTCTCTAGCCCAAATGTCTCCGTGGAGTTGGTTTAAACTGAAAAGCAGTCCAAGAGAAGAAGTTCCTGGGTGTATGGATATGAATCCCTCTAGTCAGCATGGCAAGGAATCCAGCTCGACAACACTTTCACATTATACACTTCGGGCCCAGACTTTGTGGACACAACAAACTTTCTGTGTGCAGCACAATACAATCGGACGTAATGTTCACTAAATATAACATGAGATTACTGTAAACACCACTCCAAGAGCTGCTGCGTTGCAGGCATCTAAACTGTCAGGAAAGCCTGCCAGCCAGAGACAAGGTTTCCAAATAAATTTACAGCCTCCACTAGCGGTGGCTAGACAAGTCAAAAATCAAATTATTTGGCATGGTTTCCCATTGAAATCAATGGCAATGAAGCTCACTTGGACTATATATGGAATGGCTTTTATAAATTGCACCTGTCCATAAGGACCCCCTTAAAGAAACACATACTACTTTAATGCTTCTCCTTAGAAACTTTGAATATCAAGCTAACTTAGATCAACACATTTTTTGTCTTTTGTTTGTGTGTGTGCTTTCAAAAACAATAACAGCAGCAAAACAAACAAACTGGCAGGAAGCTGGTTTTCCCATCAGTGCCCTTGTTAGAAACAGAATGTCTAGAGAATATGCTTGGAGAAAAACCATATTTTTAAACCACACTAGATATCTGATGCCAAATGTCTGATGAAAGTAGTATCTAGTAGTCATAGAAGGTGTCTTTGGGACCTGCCCAGTGACTGAGGAGCAAGCTGTGAATGTACAGCTATCCCTCAAGCTTCTGACTGGAGTGACCAGCAGTTCATTGATGACGAAATATTTTTACAGAAAATACCATGTATTTTCAGGTCACCTCTCCTCAGTACCCAAAAACAGACAGAACCCAATGAAATGAATGAAATTCAGAGATCTCCATCCATCAGGGCAACTAGAATTCTGGCCACTCTATTTCGTTGTTCAAATATTGCAAGAAAACTCCAATATCGTTTCTGCCCCCCACTTTCTCCACAAGAGCCTTTCCTTCTAGTAAACATTTCTCCACCAAAAAGAACCCCAGGAAATATCAGAAGTTCGACTGGGCTAAGGAGAGGGAAAAAAGAAATGTAGCAGCCAGAATGCATGTTGAATTTTAACTGTTGGTAAGTTCTTGGACCACCTGCCCAAGTGTATGCAAGCAGTTTGCAGAGAAAAATTCTTCCTTCAATTAAAAGTCCCTGTCTGGGTCCCAAACTTTTCTCCCTGGGCAAAAAGGATCAGAAACACCTCATTGAGTATTGAGCCACCATAACTGACTCATCAAAGGACATCTCTCCTTCCCCCCAAAAAAGCATGACTTGGAACAGCAAGGCATTCTAAGACAGAAAGACAACCCTCTCTGTGTTGGAAGAAAAGTAGCAGTGACTGTAATTAACAGAGCAGCAGTTGTGGAACTTCTAGGGTTGTATTTAAAGGCCCATGCAGGAACGGGGTGAGCAGTCGTGACTGCGGCTGTGTAGTAAAATAAGGATGGGAGCGGGAACTGGGGCAGGAGAAGTAAATAGGTATACTTACAGCCCGCGGAGCCGAAGCCAGATTTTCTCGATCTGTTCCGGTTGCAGGTATTTCAGAGAGTTGCTCTCAAATTCTTCAATCTCCTTGGTTGGGGACTCCATAGCTGCAGGTAGGTGACCACTGGCGGTGAAGCTGAGAGAGTTTGGGCTGTCCCCTCCCCGTCTCCTCGCCCAGCTCGCGATGCCCAGCCAGGCGCAGCACGCGTTTGCCGGGCACTTTCTCGGCGCGCTCCCGGTTCTGCGCCCCCAGACTCCGACTTAGAGCGGACTCCGATCGCGGGAAACCACGGCCCCAGGTGCGCCGCGGAGGCAGCTGCGGGAACCAGCCATGGTCCCGGGCTAATGCCCAGGGATACGCACAGGGATAGGGATAGAGATAGGGATTGGGATAGGGATAGGGCTCCTGCTCCAAGAGAAAGCACCTCGGGTCTATTCGTCTTCTCCCCCTACCCCCAAACAAAGCCACAGAAGCGATCAGCGCGCAGCTAAAGGGTTTGGAGATGAAAAGGAGGACTGGGTGGGGAGGAGAGAAAGTGAGGAGGAGGAGGAAGAAAGTGAGAAGGGAGAGAAAAGCGGCGGCTGAGCCAAGCGGGAGCCGGCGCGGGCGGTGGGGCCTGACCCGGACGCCGCGCACCCGGCTCCGCCCCGCGCCCAGCACCCGGCTCACTCCCTGGCCGCGCTGCCTTGGCGCCCCTCTGTTTTCTCTCACTTACCAGCAGCTCTGCTGACAAGCGAGAAAACTGACAAGTGAGAAAAGTCGTCTGTCAGCGCCCGGGCTGGCGTCTGGGCTGTCACCGCGGGCGCGGAGGGAGGGGCGCGCGGGCACCGCCGTCTGCTGGGCACACGCTCGGCTCCGACCCCGGCCAGGCACACTCGCCCCCGCAGGGCAGCCGCGGCCACCACCGACCTGCGGAGCTGCGTGGGCTTCCGGAACCCTCACCTCAACAAGAGCTCGGCTCCGCGCACAAGTAGGAGGGAAGGGAAATCCTTATCCTCCCAGGGCCAGGGCACGCAGCAGCCGCGAGGCTCCGCGGAGGTTCGGCCTGGAGGTCCCCACAGCCTCACTCTCGCACCCGCCACAGAACCGGGTCCATTTTGAAATATTAAAGCGACTGATGGGGACGAATGGAACCACACACCACACTCAAAAACTCTTGATGTTTTCTTGCTAAAGCGGCTCTCTCGCTCGCTCTCTCTCTCCCTCCCTCATTCCCTCCCTCCCTCCCTCTCCCCCCTTCCTCTCCCCCCCTCACCCCCACCTCTCTTGTGCGGAAGAAAAGGAGAACATATACCAACAGTGAGGAGGTAAGTTTCTTCAGATCAATGCCACATGCTACTCAAGAGGGTCCCTCCTGGGTGCTGGCTGGGCGGCTGTGGATGGTGACAAAGTTTCAGCTCCACAAAGCTGCAACTCACTGTCAGCGTTCCCGTAGTTCATGAACAATGTCAATAAGGTAGAATGCTCTGGAAGAACGGGACCAGGTATGAAGTTGGGAGTCAGGGAGGGAGGACAGATGAAGAGAGGAACCAAAGACTGGGGGAATCCATGCCCAAGATGATTGCAAGCGACATCACAGAAGGGTCCGTCAAACTTCCTTCTAGGTGAAGCCACTACCAGGGGCTATTTCAAACCTGGCTCTCAGGATTCCTGAGATTCAGGGTGGGGCATGCCCTATACAGTATTTTTCCTCAATGACAGGTAATACTTCTTTCCATCACACTCAGAATTATTTTTCTATCCATTAGATGATTACCTGCTTCCCAAAAGCATGATAAACTTAGAAGTGAGGACTAGTTTTTCTTCACTGCTCAAGTAAAGTTCCATTCAATTGACCTTAACAAAGGAATAAAATGGTCTCTAAATCATAAATGCTCACCCACTTCGTAATTGGCATTCATTTTCCAGAAATTAGAGGTGAGAGTGATGAGGATGCTTGGCTGGCCCCATGCATTCTAGCAGAGAAGGTAGTACCTCAAGGTAAGACAAAAGACTTGTTTCGTGAAAAACGACTTACCTACTCACCTGCCAGGTAAGTCTGAAGTCGCCCCATTAAAGTCAGCCCTTTAAGGTTTATGGAGGCGCATACATTTTCACTGAGTTAAGGTATCATTACTAGGCAATGGCAACATTAAGCAATATTTTAACATGGAGTTCATCTATCTGAATAAAACCAATTACCCTTCCAGTGTCACCCAGCAGAGAAACAGTGCCCTGGGGGAATAGAATGTCACAAGAGGAAATTTTTATAGTGACGTGTTTTGAGAATGGAAGACAGCAGCATGATCCCCAAATGGGGTATTTCCATTAGTGTGTGCACCTTGGGCAGCCTGCTGGCACAATGTGGAAGTATAATAATGATAATAACTGCAAACAAGTATCAGAAACTTTCCATAGCCCACGCATTGTTCTAAGTGTTCTACTCTCATTTAATACTCAAGACTACTCTATGAGGTAGATACTATTATTATCATCCCCATTTTACAGTAAGAAAACTGAAGCACCAGGAGGCTTCCTAGACCAACTAGAGAGAGAACTGAACTAGAAAAGACCAGAGTTTGAGTTACAGCTGATTACCTTATCCTATACAAATACATCCCCCTCACGGAGTCCCATTTTCCACATCTATAAAGTGATACATTTAGGCAAAAATATTTTTATGTTGTTTTTAATCTTTATGATTCATTGAGGTCATCTGGAGAGACTTGGAAAAAGAAATTGCTGAAAAGAGAGACAAATGATGCTGAATTCACATTTTAACTATGTCATAGTTTCTCTAAGTACTGGCCTAGGAAGAAAATATACAAAGGAATATTAAGCATGATACTTACCTTTCGCTCCATACCAAATCTATGACTTTTTCCTACTCTTAGTGGAATTTTGATTGTCAGAGAAAAGCAAATTTTGGAAGAAAAAGGAAAGAAATCAACTTTTGCTGCAATTAAGCAAATCAGAGAGAAAAGACCAAAAAAAATTTTTTTAAGTTTTTAAAGCTAGATTTTGTTTCATTTGAGAAAATTTCTTATAAAATTAATGTGTATTAGAAAGTCAGGAAAAATATAACTTTGCTTTATCTACAGCCATAATAGTCTTTTGAGCAGGAAGGAGCCCAAAAGACAACACAGTTTGGAGGTTTTCAAATTTTTAAAGCAACAGAGTATTTTATTTTAAATAATATAAGGAACTCAAATGCATAACTCAGCTTTAAAAAATAAAGGTAGAGTGGCTCCAGTTGAATGGGGAAGGGAAGTAGTTAGTTCTCAGGTACAGAGTCCACCTCTGCCTCCTCTTTACCCCAGCTCTTAGTGCCCAATGCTCCCACTTTACAGATGAGAAAATACCACAAAACAACTAAGGATTCCTTGCTCCTAAACCACATTAGAAAACAACTTTGTATTCTCTCTGCCAACAAAATATTACTATTTTTAGATGCACCACGTTACTACGTCACTCAGGTTGTGTTCTCTCTTCATCTATCACAGCCAAAGTATGCTTGATAGTTGCAGCAACACCACAAGCCACAGTTTCTACTGGCATTCTGCTCAGAGGCAAGCAAAAAGAAACAGATGCAAATAGACCTGGAAACAAAAGGTCTAAGAAAACACAAAGCCACTCACAACTTGGCTTTACAGGTTAATTTCCTTTGTTTCTTCCTAACCCAGATTTTTCAGTAAAACTGTTTAGGAAACATTACATGGTCAAACATCACTAAATGCATATAGACATGCATGCATACATACATATATATGCACAGGCACATATACATGCATGTATGCATGCATACATACATATAACCAACAATTTAAAGTACTCCTACAAATTCACACAGAGTAACTAAGTCTATGGGCTAGCCAAACTCTGCACTGTCAGAATTAGGTATCATAAAAGATTAGGAAGAAAGTGAGCTAGCTTTCCCAGAGTTCAAGGGGAAGCTAGATGTTAATCTGATAAAGGAATAGGAATCAGGCTTTGAAGGCATGAGAATGACCCCTCTGGTCTCTTTCATTGCTAAGATTTCATGGTTCATTTATAATCACAATACCACATCTACCACCCTACCAGTTTTTGAGAACTATCATGTGCCAAGCACCATGGCAGGCACATCACAGGTTGGTCCATTTCATCCCCAACAAAATACTTTAGCATAGTTTAATTATGCTCATTTACAAGTAAAGACAGAAAGGGCTCCCAATGGTCAGATAACTTCTGCAAAGACGTACAGCTAATACATGGCACAGCAGGTTCCAAACCCAGACCAAAAGGCAAAGCTCATGTTCTTTTGCCTTTGCCATACCACCTCCCTGCAGACACACAAAAACTCTAGTAAAGAGGTACATAATAGAGAAGGTACGGAAAGGAGCAGGAGCATGGATGAGGGGGTCACTCATGCTGTGGGGAAATTAGGAAGGCTTCATAGTGAAGGTAGATCTGGATCTTGAAAGTAGGTGGAGTAGAAATTGTTTGCATGAAAGGTGGGTGGAGGCAGGTGATTCCAGAGAGAGGCCACTGCATGAAAAGAGGCACAGAAACATGATAAGGGGTAGGGTGTCCTGCAATCCACAAACAGTTTTGTGTGGTGTGTCTGTGAATGTGACTAGGAACAGAAAGAGAAAATGCTGGAAGGATCAGCCATTCTCTTGTTGTCATGGAAGAAGCTTGGACTCTCTCCTATAGATGTCAGGGAGCCATGGGCACATCTAAACAGAGGCATGGCCACATGTGGAGGGTACCTGCTGCCCTGAATATGCCAAGGGCATTGTGCACAGAGGTCAGCTCTCCAGGAACCTGCCATAGGAGCATGCAACAACTATGGTGCAAATGATAACCAGGGCTGCAGAAGAGAAATCCAGTGACCAACTGCAAACAAGCTCCTCCACTTACAAACAAGGAAGAGTAGAAAAAGGAAAATAGGCAAAATCAGAAAGAGCAAAGCTTTTTTTCTTCCAGCTATGAGATGATGACTACTTGCTTTGACCTCCATGAAGCCAGCCTGTGCCCTTGATCCATTTTTCACGACTTGGCAGTGGCATCATGAAGAGAGTCTGTTGAGGGGGAAATTCTGGAGACACATTTAGGACATCAGAAGTAGCACCGCCAGGCACAGCAGCCCCTCCTCCCCGCCCACACCAGATGTGAGGCGGCCCCCATAATGTTCTGTCAACAGAGGCTGTTCTCTCTCACTGGCTTCCTTTGTGGGGAAAGGGGCCTTTTTGGCGACACTGTTACCCTGCTTCTCCCTCTGATGTCTTTTCTGTTTGATTTGATAATTTGGGCCAGACTCTGTCTCAGGAACCACCTTCCCTAGAAAAAAGAGGTGAAAGAAAAGGGAGAGAACTGGCTAAGCCCAGAGGTACCCCCACTCTAGCCCCCCTCTGAAATGGGGCTCTGAACAGCCAGAATCTCAACTACATTACCAAGTAGTGGCCCAGAGAAGTGAGAAGACAAAGAGATAGAAGAGATAGGGCAGCTCAGGGGCAACCTGATGTAGCCTGCATGTGACCCACAGTTTCTGCGCCTCTCTCTGCCAGGATCTTTCAGTTGCTCCCACAGGAGAAGCTCATGTAATCCTTCCGATAGAAGTGGCACAGGCAAAGGAAAGGACTTGGAGTGGTACTGCCTCACCACACCACCTAGGACAAGACCCTTCTCTTGTTTGGCCATGATTGGGTTGGGCTCAGGGACGTCTGGATCCCTTTCCAATGCTCACATACCCTAATGTTCCATCAACAGAGGCATGGTTAGTCTGGCCTGGGCTAACCAAGCTTTTCACGGACCCAAAAAAGCTTCAGGAAAACCTGAGTCTGCCCCCCCAGGCCACATTTGACTATAATAGACATAACCTAGATTGTCCAACCAGAACCATGGACCCCATACCTCTGGATAGAGTGATTGGTCCAGGGGGTGGCATGTGACTGAAACAGATCTGGTCCTTATGGAAGATTTGTTGTGGCCACTAGGAAAGAGATGGTTTCTCTTTTCTTTGAGAAACAAGCCATATGGCTTGAAGTTCTTAGACATGGGGTTATCTTTTCACCATGGGGAGAGAATATACCAGAAAAATGACATCAGGGCTGGGTGCAGTGGCTCATGCCTGTAATCCCAGCACTCTGAGAGGCCGAGGTGGCCAGATCACCTGAGGTCAGGAGTTCCAGACCAGCCTGGCCAAGATGGCAAAACCCCATCTCTACGAAAAAAATACAAAAATTAGCTGGGCAAGGTGGCACACGCCTGTAATCCCAGCTGCTCAGAAGGCCGAGGCACAAGAATCACTTGAACCTGGGAGGCGGAAGTTGCAGTGAGCTGAGATCACACCACTGCACTCCAGCCTGGGCGACAGAGCGAGACTCCATCTCAAAAAGAGAAAAAAAGGAAAAAAGAAAAAAAAAATGACATCAACACAGAAAAAGCTGAGAGAAGAACTAGAGAGACAAAGGAAAAACAATGTGAAAGGATCCATTGAGCCCCTTGATCCTGCTATGCCTGAAGCCAGAATGCCCATTGACTTTTAGGTTATATGAACAAAATAAATGTACCCCACCCATTTTTTTTTTCTTTACTTAAACTAGTTTGATTCAGAGTTATGTTACTGACAACTAAAAGAATGCCAACTAATAATACAATTATTCCTTACAGGAATGTTGTAAGGAGAAAAAAAAAACAGGGCCGGGCACAGTGGCTCACGCCTGTAATCCCAGCGCTTTTGGAGGCCGAGGCAGGCAGATTGCCTGAGGTCAAGAGTTCAAGGCAAGCCTGGCTAACATGGTGGTGTAACCCAATCTCTACTAAAAATACAAAAAGTAGCCAGGCGTGGTGGCACATTCCTGTAGTCCCAGCTACTCAGGAGGCTGAGGCAGGAGAATCACTTGAACCTGGAAGGCAGAAGTTGCAGTGAGCCGAGATCATGCCACTGCACTCCAGCCTGGGCAACAGAACAAGATTCTATCTTAAAAAACAAACAAACAAACAAAAAAATCATGTATGGCCAGTGCCTTGTACATTGGAGGTTCTCATAAAATAGTAGTTCCTCCTCTATCTCATCCATCTGGCAGGACACAAAGGGACGGAAACTGGAACACTTATAAAGGGATCTGGGGTGGGCAGAGCACCCAAGGTAAATAGAAAAAGCCTGTATTATCTTGATAAATAGATATACCAATAATTTTCTTTCAGTTACATTTTGATAGTGACCTATCAAATCATTGCTATATTACATACATTAACCCCTCAGAACAAACCTGAAGTGAATGAAACACTTTATTTTTTTTAATTTATTTTATTTATTTTTTTTTGAGACAGAGTTTCACTCTTGTTGCCCAGGCTGGAGTGCAGTGGTGTGATCTCGGCTCACTGCAACCTCTCCCTCCTGGGTTCAAGCAATTCTCTGCCTCAGCCTCCTGAGTAGCTGGGATTACAGGCACCCACCACCACACCTGGCTAATTTTTGTATTTTTAGTAGAGACGGGGTTTCACCATCTTGGCCAGGCTGGTCTTTAACTCCTGACTTCAGGATCCACCTGCCTTGGCCTCCCAAAATGCTGGGATTACAGGCACAGTTTATTATTATTATTACCTCCAGTTTAGAAATGAGGTGGTGAAGGTCTGCCAGCTTCCCTCAGGCTGGTCTGCTCTCCTCCAGCTAGTGGCAGGGCAGCAAGACAGTGCAGGCCTCCTGACTTCTGGCTCCATGGCCATTCTGCCTCTCAGAATACACTGCCAACCCAGCATAATTAACTTGGCGTACTAACGAAAATGAAATTTTTGTTCACGTAAAACTGCTGATGCTACAAAAGTCAGCCAAATTCTAACCCAAAGGTACATAAATCAGCGGGTCGTTCTTCCTATCACTGTGAAGCAAATTTGAATATGGAAAAACCTCAGAGCTGAAAGGGATCTTTATCCAAGCTCCTAATTCTTCAGATAAGGAATGAGCAGCTCAATCACATGAAGTCACCACACAAGTTGGCAGCAGAGCTTGGACCAGAAGCGATGTCCCTGAACTCCCAGCCCAGTGCTCCACTGTCTCTCAACTTTCTTCTGTGGGATCAAGAATGGCTCCCACTTCCAACTGAGGACTGGTCCAATGGTTTGCTCAGTTAAGAAAAGATGCCCACTAAAAAGCATAGGCTGTTGGTAAATGCTTCTTGAAGAAAGGGGGTCTCTTGGGGAATTGGTAGAAGTAGAGAAGAAAGGCTCCAGGAAAGTGGAAAGGTCCACAGCAGCCTAGATAATAACAAAGAACCTGATGTGATGGGTGTAAGAGGGTCAAGAAAGGGACACTGGGTAATGGCTGTATATGCAGACTGAAGGGGCCTGGACTACCGCATTAAAGCTTAGGCTTGGCCAGGCGTGGTAGCTCACACCTATAATCCCGGCACTTTGGGAGGCCAAGGCAGGAGGATCTCATGAGGGTAGGAGTTGGAGAACAGCCTGGGCAACACGGGAAGACCCTGTCTCAACAAAAAATTTTTAAAAATTAGCCGGGTGTGGTGGTGCACACCTGTGGCGTTGGCCACTAGGGAGGCTAAGGTGGGAGGATTGCTTGAGCCCAGGGGTCAAGGCTGCAATGAGCCATGATCGCAGGATTACACTCCAGCGTGGGCAACAGAGCAAGACTCATTCTCTCAAAAAAAAAAAAAAAATGCTAAGGCTTAATACTCTTGCCAATAGGGAAGCAGGTGTGTAGGAGATGCAAAGTGGAAGTTTGATTTGCAAAGAAGGATTTAAAAACAGGATTTTCGAAGGTTGTTTTTGAAAAGCCACCAAAGGTGAAGATTTACAGATTCTTTTCTCTGTATCTGGAGGGAAATGATCTCACAAAACAAATAAATGCTGGAAACTTTTAAATTCATTCATTCATTCAACAAACATTGGCTGAGTGCCTACTATGTGCTGCACACTCTGTGATACTAGGTATGCAATGGTCAATTAAAATACTCCAGTTTTGCACCATGGATCTTTAATCTAACTGGGAAAACAGATACTAAACAGATTATAAAACAACAGATACATCACTGTAAAGGTAAAGGGTGCTGAAAAGAAAAACAGGGTGCAGTGCAGAGAACAAAAGGGATATGATTTATTTATAAATAGGGTGGCATTTCAGCTATATTGCTGTGTAACAAACTATCCTCAAAATTCAGTGGCTTTCTAAAACAACCAATTTTTCTCTCTCATGATCCTGTGGGTTCGCCAGGTAGTTCTTCTGTTGGTCTTGTTTGGGGTCTGCCATGCAGCTGTAGCCAGATGGCAACCCGGGCTAGAATATCCAATATGGTTTCACTCACATGTCTGGTGCTTTGGCAGGGACAGCTGGAAGGCTGGGACCTCTCTCTTTCTCCACATGGTTTCTCCTCGTGGTCTCACCATGTAGCTAGATTAGGCTCCTGTACATGGCAGCTAGATTGCAAATGCAAGTGTGCCAAGAGTGGGGAGGCAGAAGTGGCCAGTCATCTTATGGGCTAGGCCTAGGACTGGCACGACATCACTTCTGCTGCACTGGGTTGGTTAAAGCAATCACAGAGCTAGCCCTGATTCAACAGAAGAAATAAACCCCACCTCTTGATGCAGGGTGTGGGGAGGGAGTGACACAGATATTTGCAGCCATCTTTAATACACCCAAGTGGTCACAGATGGCCTCCACGAGCAGGTGACATTTGATCTAAGACCTGAAGGAAAAGGAGACAGCCAGGTAACAGGCAAGAGTAGGAGGAAAATATTTCTGACAAGAGGGAACAACATGTGCAAAGATTATTAAGCAAGGAGAAGCTTGAGGAGTTGAAGGGCTTATAAGGAGCTAAGTTGTGGCAGGAGCAATGTGGAAAGGGGAGAGTGGCCTGTGATGAGGTCAGGAGGCAGGCGGGTGGGGACAAGGGGAGAATATTGGGGACAGATTTAGGGACCCATTCAACTGTAGTCTTCTAGAGGGCAGAGATCACAAAAGTCTTGTTCACCACTGTCCCCTGTCCCCCTGACCTTCCCTCCAACCCCCTATGCCTAACATACCAATTGACCAATGACCAACTGGGCTTCTCAGACAAGTACTGTGAAATTTATTTCATTTATGGCACAAGGTTAGCGATTCCTAGCACATACATTATACTCAAAGAACAAACCTCAGACATGGACACAAACTTGAGTGTTCTACTAGGCCTGAAGATGTGGAGCTACTCAGGGAAAGGCAAAAAGCACTGACCAGTTACCTTTCAGTGCATAAAGGGTTAATTTTCAATTATCTGATTAGCTGCACCTTTCAGTTATCTGGCAGAGAATTACTGTTCCTTGAACCCTCCAGAGAAGTGAAATGTTACTTTTCATGTGACTCAGCACACAAGGGGAATGAGGGATATTAACTACTCCTGACAGTGTTTTCAAAATTGTCCTTGGGGACATCTAAATGGTCCATGCTAGTCCCTGTGATTCTCAGAAGTGAAAGGATTTTAATACTCAGGAGAATAAAAGAATATAAAAGAATAACATATCTGTGAATGCCTTCCACCCACAGGCTTTTGACAGATTCATGCTAATATAAAAGACCCTGAAGGCACTGTGACTTGGCCCATAATCCTTCACTCATAGACTGACAGACCCATCAGAAGTTGACATGTGCATATATTTCTACTCCTGAGATATAAACTGGCTTCTTTGAGCAGGAGTGGGACTTGATTTATGGAGAGGCATGGAAACTTATGGACACAATTTAAAAGTAATTAACATGGAAAGCCAATCTTAGCAAAAGACTCTCAAACTGCTTATGTGCTGCCAGTACCACCATGGAAACAGGTGGACTCTCACACGTAGAGCTATGTGGCTTCCCTGCTGCCTTAGCTAAATGTAAATGAAGAAATGAAAATTATTCTCCTCAATGGGATTTAGGAAGCACTTGGGAATTTTAACGAAAGCATTGAAAGGAAAGAGTGCTGAGTCCTTGAAAATAGCTCCCATCAAGTCAATTAAGACCCTGTTAGAAACCATTCTGCCTTCACTATGGGCAGAGCCAACAGAGCCTTCTGAATCAATGAGTCTCTTTTTAAGAAATATTTCATTTAATACTTTCCCTCCCCCACCTAGGCATAAAGAGCATTTGTGAAAATCAGTCCCATTCTCACCCATTCATATAACATAGCAGAAGTACCCACTGCATCCTGCCCTGAAATCAGACTTATTTGCCATGGAGTTTCCTACTGATAATTGGATATTTCCTATACTCCTATTCTACACAGAATTCAACCTATCAGAATCTAATCATTCCGCCAGATCAATGCTCAGCAATTCCTAAGGATGCTGCTATTACCTGGGACTTTTGACCACTTTTTCTCTTCATTTATTGCCAGATTCATCACCTCAAACAATGTGCTGGAATTAGTTGGCAAGAGAGGAAATTTTAATGCATGACCTTTTCAAAACCCCTCTGCCTTCCATAGTGAAATCTAACTTGGTTAAGGATTTATTGATAGAGGGCTGGTCATTGACTGCTGGTGACCTCAAGTGATTTATTTAATAACCATGGCTTTTAGAAGCAACATTCACATCAAAATGAAAATGTGTTTATGTTAAAATATTGGCAGGAAAACTTACATCATTCAATTTTATTATAAATTTGAATAGCATTTCAGTGATAGCCTACCTTCCACCATTACTGTCTCGCAGTGGAAACCACTACTAATAAATGCATCATCATAAATCACTTAAAACATGAAGAAAAAAAGGAAGAAAAAAAGCTCCTAAAAAAAGCTGCAGAACATTTCAAGGCATAAAGACTTCTGAAAATGTAGTGATTGGACTTTTTTTAATACCAGTTAAGCAGGTGTTTAAATTTAAGAGTTTATCAGAGTTTGCTCTTCAAAAGTACATTTGAAGGCATGATTCTGGGCACCTTGGTAACAGCCTCACACCACATCCTTTTGTGCTGCCTGAAATACAGATCTGCTGGCTGAGCCCACCTCGCTTGGCAACCGCAAGTATCTGGGGCCGGGCTTTTCTAATCTGCCTAGTCCGCCAAGGCGGCTGGAGCCCTGCAGCGGCGAGGAGGCCCCATTTGGCCCAGCTGCTGCTAAGCACGGCGCCAAATCAATATCCCATCAGACGGCGCTTTGCCGGCAACGATTGCAATTGATGGCGCTCCCAAGGCTGTGTGACGTCGCTGGGTGTTTGCAATGGAGAGGAAAATCCCTCTGTGCACCAGCGGTTCTGACCTCACTCCAGTGAGCCACTCGCCTGTCTTTAATCACCCGTGAAATGGTGCAGGAAAGAAGCAGTGCGGAGGAGAGGCCGCAAGGAAATAACCTACGGGGATGACCAGATGTGACTCATGCTGTTCACCTTTGAAGGGAAGGAACATTTTGGAGCAGGATGGCACTCTAACTTGCCTCCAAGGGACACAAGAGAGAATACGCTTCTTGCTCTCAGCAGGCAAGGATTGTGCAATGCAGCTGAAAGAAAACAGCCAACATCAATAATGCACTGGGACCCATGGCTGACATATTTTTCAGCTATCTGAGTAATTGAACAGTTGCCAAAATATAGCTCTCAAAGGCCATGTGTGGACAGAGCCATCACTGATACTGAAAGGGCAGGTTTAACCCTGGATGGTATCCAGAGGGCATATCCCAAAGTCTCTTCTTTCCCCAAACATAAATACTGCTACCAACACATGCAGTAGTAGTAATAGAAGTATAGTACTATTTATTTTTGGTACGTTGTATGTACTGTTTTTTTTTTTACAAGCATGATATCCTAGAAAATCCTCACATAGAAGCTTTAAGTAACTCAATCAAGGTCATATAGTAGGTAGTAGAGCTGGATTTGAACTAAAGCCTGTCATTGACCTACAGAACCCTGGGGCCTCTCAGAAGTAGGTATTTTGGTGTGAGTTGAGAGGCTAGCTCTGTGTCTGATCAACAAACAGCCCTCTGAGTCAAAGCCCTCTGACAATGGTACTATGACTGCAATTACCAACCACGTCAAGCTATCTTTAAGCAGCTTTAAAGATTTGAGAATGAGGAGACAAAGCAGAGAGGAAACCACTAGTCGAAGGCTACAAGTGCAGACACTGGCAATGCTGAAATAAAAAGTAACCTGCAGTTCTCGTGATAGGAACTGCTTCAATCATTCATTTGAGGGTCTGCACAGCCATGCTATAATGGTTCCCAAGACCTCAGGGAGTGCATACTGCACAGCTTTCACAGGGAGGCAATGCTGTGGAAACGAGTTTCCAATGACAAAAGAAAATGTCCAAGCATGCTGAGCAATGTGTGGAATCTTGGAAGCAGAGTCAGGGACCCCAGATAAGAAACCTACAAATCACATATCTGGGAAACTCTCTATCACCATAATCCATTTTCTTGTTTTTGCCTCAACAGCATTTTTCCTTCTCTCCACAAGGAGTCAAGAGACCACGTAAAAATGTTTCTTGCCTGCTTCACTAAGGCAGGACAAAAATAGTTTCTTGGTACCATTTTCTTGTCTTTTAAACTTATCCTATTCCTTTTATCTAGTTTTTATTTCTTGCATCTAGCAAGAGATGCAAGAAATCAAAAGAAAATGTTTTCTTGATACAATGCATGGAAATGAAGACAAGGGAGCTTGGATTAAATACCACACAGCTGAAAATAATGCATGGCGCTAAGTGAGCCAGCAGCCTTATTGTTCATAACATAAATAAAAATAATAGTAAAATAACAACACTCCTACATTTATCTCCCTTCTTTTCACAGGCTTCCCGAATCAGAGCACAGAATTATGCTGAGTGCCTAAACGGCTCTGCCCTCCATGATCTGTGCTCACCCTAGATTAATGAGGCATTCCTAACACCTGTGCTTACATTTCTTATGCTGCCTTCCCAGCCATCTCAGGGGTGGTTTTATCTACATGGGAGCAAGCCTCTAAATTCCAGCAGTACCAGGGACTTAAAAGGCAATGACCTTGACATGCACGGGCTTTCTTCTCACCACCCAGGAAGCAGGGGGCTCAGCACCAATATCAGCCAAAAACCATCTTCCACTCTGGAATTAATCATTATTTCAGAGTTTCCACTTCAAATCGTTGCTTTAGGAAAACCCAGATAGCAGACCAATAATGGAGTTTGGGAAAGGAAACTCCATGGTTTGGATCAAGGATGGATCAAGGATGCCCTTGGATGGATGTATCAAGGACACCCTTTAAGAATCTGATAAAAGTTACAAACTTTGTCTCTACCTATTTGAACAAAATAGGTTATACTATGATTTGCATATATTTTTAGGAGGCTCTTGGACCCTCCTGGAGACCATCCAAAAGCTGCCTTCTCCAAAAATCCTGTTGCAGTTCAATGACGTGCAAGCCAGCACATATGTGTGCATGTGGTGTGTGTGTTAACCTAGTTTGCTCTTTTTAGCATTACAAGAAAATGGCATAAACTAAAAGGGGGAGATAACTAACAGAGATATATTCAAGTTCTTCAGAAAGGGAGCTATTTAATGAGCACCAAACATATGCTTTGTTTTCTACCAGGCATGTTATATGTGTTCTTGCATTACATCCTCTTTACAACTGCATAACAGCAAGGACTGTGCCTTTCATATTCACCTATCTCCAATGCCTTTCATGGCAATAGCGCTTATTGAATATTCCTTGAATGAATTAATTATTAGTATTTTGTAGATGAGGAAACTGAGCCTCTGGAAGGTTAAGTAACTTATACAAATCAGACAGGGAATAAATGGGAGAGATGGAATTTGAACTCAAGTCTTTCTGTGCAACTTTCCCCTGTGCTTCAATGAACTTTAGATGTAATCTTCTCTGAGACTAAATAAAAGACATGAACATAATAGATAACCAAATAACGTGCTATACTGGTGACCAGAGCTGTGGGAAAAAATGCAAAGTAAGGTCAGGGACTTGGAGTATATGGAGCAGGAAGGACACGTTGCAATATTGATCAGGGTGGTTAGAGTTGGCCTCATCAAGAAGGTGAGATGGGAGCAAAGCCTCGAAGGAGGTGAGCAAGTGAGCAGAAGAGTAAGTCAGGAAGGGGCAACACCTGGACCATTAGAGGCTGGCATAGGAACCAGCCTCAAATGCAGAAGTATGGCTGGTGGCTCAAGAAGCAAGGTGGCTAATGTAGCTGGAGTTGGAAGAGCCAGTGGAGAGTAATAAGAAATGAGGCTGGAGAGAAAATGGAGGCTAAACAAAAACCATTACCTCTCCAGTCATTGCAAAGGCATGGGCTTTTACTCACAGTGAAATGAGGACTCATTGCAAGACTTGGAGCAGAGCAGGTACATGATGTGACTTCCGTTTATAAAAACCACTGTGGCTGCTGGGTTGAGAATAGACCATGATAGGGGCAAGGGCAGGAAGGTAAAGTCCAGGTAAGAGGCTACATCTAGTTCCCAGGCAAAAGATGGTGGTGGCTCAGTCAGGGGGAAGCCATGGAAACAGAGAGAAGTATATTCTGGATACGTGAGAGAAGAGTGGACTTATGGATGACTCCAAGGTTTTTGGCCCAAGGAACAAAACCAACATATGTTCAGGCTCATCCCTATGTTCTAAGAGGGCAGAAGCCTGAGGGCTGATTCCCAAGGCTCCAAGGCCAACCTGAGAGAAAGAATAAGATGTTTTGCCATTTCCAAAGATGTTTCCTTTTGTTCATTAGAGAGAGAGAGATATACTTACTCTGTGTAGCCTGTTAGAAAAAGAGGAAGGAAAGAGTTCCTTAAAGAGCATGTTTTTCACAGGATTTGAGTTTTGTGAGTAAAGTGTGTGCTTTGAAATGCTCCCTCCCTTCATGTCAGAGGCTGCATAATCTTCTTTCCTGCACTACTGGATGCTGGATTACCTGGACCTAGCCCTGCTGGTCACTAAACCCTGGGGCCTCAAACAGCTTTCTAAAGCTAGGAGCTCTGGGCAGATGCTGACTTCCCAGTGACCCAAATCTGACACCAAGATTGAGCGGCCAGGGTCCTCTCTCCTGTCCCCCAACCTCTGCATAAAAAACACAGGCACTTCTGCCTAGCCTAGGCTGCCAGGAACATGTGGAGCCACCAGCTCTGAACATAATCAAGAGTGAATCTGGGGGTCCCTTCCAGATCCCACTGCTCAGCCAGGAAGATAGTCTATGGGAGGTTAAAGCAGAAATTACCAAAGGTTTTACAGAGGATAAGTCTCCCACTTACTTGCTTTCAGGGCTTGCCTTTTAAAATACTAAAATGGAAAAAGCCAAGATGGTACAAAAACTATAGTTTTGTAAGGAAAAAATGTATTGCACATCCACTGTGTGCAAGGCACTATGTTGAGTATTCTTACCAGCATTGTCTTGCTGAGTCTACACAGCAAGTAGTTGTGAATTCAGCGTTACTACTTTTTTTTTCTAAGGTAAGTTTACAAAGGCAAGCAATTGGCCCAAATTGATCCACTAGTCAGTACAGATGTCTAACTTCAAACTACAGCTTTCACCACAGCTGTCTCTAAGGTGATAGACTGTCCTGTCTGCTGGGGACTAAGAGGGTTCGTGGGATTTTCAGGTTTAAATGCAAGAAAGTCTCTGGCAAACCAGAACAACATGATTGCCCTATCTGTCTCATTAAACTAAAGTATGCACATAGAAAGTGCAGTCATTTCAAGAATACTTAGAAGGGTATGTAGAATGACTGCCTAGAAGGTTTACCTTTCAGAAGAGCAAGCTCTTTCCCACCTAGTTAATGGCCAGTCTTCTGCAGTCACAAGAGTGGAGTCCTTGGTGAGAATTTACTGCAGAGCATTAATCCCCATTTTCCCAAACATTCAACCCCACACCAGGATCACCTCTTCCAGCTGACTCTCAAAGCAAGCTTGCCACTTGTGTTTCCAAAATCCCATTCCCTTTTGCATCTGTTTGCTGCAAAATGTCAACTGCATCTCCGGCTTTGGTCATTATAATTTATACTGCTGACTCATTTACCCAAGGACTCTGGCCCAGTATCTTGTTGAGGGAATGTCAATGAATTCAGTGGCTTGGGATAAGATTCAACTGCTTAGAAATGTGGTGTTACTTCTCCGGAGCCTGGGTTGCACCATTTGCTGGCCCTGCTCATGCATTCCTCCCACAAACATTTATGCCAACATTGGGCAAGGCCTGGGGCTGTTATCTTTACATGATTTTGTCAATTGGCAAAGAGCCCTGTCTTCAAGGAGTCTCACTGGCATGGTTCAAAGAACTAGTTGCAAAAAATAAGCCAAAACAGTTGAAGTGTTGCCATGGACCCTGTGGCTTTGAGCAGCTAGCCCAGCTGTGCCAGGGGCCAGAACCCCTCGCTGAAAGCTGCTGTGTGCTCTGGGACAGTGCTGGCAAGGAGAGCTCTGCACCAGATGGGCCCTCTCTACACTTCTCTCCACAGGCCAGGAGCACAGGAAGGCACAACCCTCTGGATCACCTCTCAATCTCAGGGATAATACCCAAAAGGGAGAGAAGGTTGAATGAGTCACTCTGACCCAGGAATAGATGGTAAAGGGCTCCTCCTTCTCCAGCAGGAATGTGTGAGCCACTCTGCCTATCACTGTCTTACTCATGCAAGTGTCCCCCATGGCATAGGTGTGCTGGTAAATGTCTATAACAACTGGCTCTCAAGATTGGAAGTAGGGGAAGAAACTCTTATTTGTAGCATTTACTGATACCTGTGGCCCACCATAGCCAATTCCAAGCTACCAACATGATGGCACTGAATACAGAGTAGGGAAGAGATGCCACAAAGAGTAAGGAAAAGATGCCGTCCTCTCCAGAGCTGCCTCCAGCCCACCTCCTCTCAAAAACCCACACCAAGAACTCAACCCCTTATCTTTAGTCACACTCTCTTCCAATTATTGAATGAGGGAGGAGGGAAATGTTGTGCTTGTAAAAACATGAGGAAGCACATGATATTTTGCTTGTCTGTAGCGGAGGGTATGTGGATTTTTCCTATTTTAAGTACTTTCTCCCTTTACTGCTAAACAAGTTCACATATATGATTTCAGAGCAACTTGACAAACTGCTGTGAAAGAGAAGCAGCAGTTATTGTTAAACAGATAAGCAAACAGCCTCAGAGAGTGGCTAAGAGAGTGCCAACCAAACAACTAAATCTGAGTCCCAAGCTCTATCATTTCTTTACTTGTTTGTGCAAGGACCCCCCTCATCTCCCTAAGGAAGAGTCCAGCAGTCCAGTCAGCAGTGAGTGTGATGATGGGCTCCCAGTTTTAAGGCTTTCAGTGGCTTCCTAGTACTCATAGGATGAAGTCCCAGATACATAGCATGGCACAAAGGCGGTCTTTGCCTTGACCCCCACCTTCTCTCCAGCTCCATCTCTTGTTCTGCCCATCTCCTCACCAGCCCTGCAAACTTGTCTAGCCTCCAACCACACTGCTTGGAGTTCCCTTAGCATGAGCAGCTCCTTCACGGCTCTGGCCTCTAGCTATACCTTCCTCTTCCCCACTATTTGGAACACTCCTCCTTGTGCCCTCTCTCAGCCCCTGCTAAGATCTGCATATCTTTCCACTAATTTATGGTCCTTATTTCTATAGAAAGCAATGTGCCCCTCTAGACTATAAATCAACTCCTTGAAGGCCAGGGTCAGACTCAATGTGTCCTCTAGAATATATAGGAAATTTATAATAAATGCTTGCTGAATCATTCTATTTCATTACAAAAAAAACAGGCTTGCTTCTCAAAAAAAATGTTCCATGCTCAGCTCGCCTGAAGACTGAAAATCTTGGGAAAGAAACCAGACATCCCATCAGTGGCATTTCTGACGAGGGGCAGACCCTTGTCAGAGGGAAAAACAGTGTGAAGTCAGACAACAATCAGGTTGTGTGCCCATGACAGGCAGATCCAGCACCCTTCCATGGCCAGACATGGACTCCTACCTTCATCCTCAGTCCCTTCCTTCCAGACAATGGCATTCGAGATGTGTCACGCTTAGCAGCCTTCCTTGCTAAAACTGGTTCGCCCTTTGCTACTGTCTCAGTTGCAGCTGCAGAGGTATATGGGTTGGCCTGAATCATACCAGCCCTGACCTGGGCCAAGGGAATGCCAAGAGGGACTTAAGGTTCTTATTATATTTCTCCAGCCCACTTTGGGCCTCAAATATATGTGTGGGTTTTCTTCATCCTTTCAATATACCAAATATGCTGCTTCTAGCATGGGCAATCTTCATCAGTTTAGTTTACAGAATTAGAAAGCTGCTGCTGAGGGTGCTTCTCTGTTTCCTGAACTTGAGAAACAGGGTGCCTCATACATTGACTATCCTTATGCAATGTGAATATACTGTCCAGGCCTTCACCCCAAACTAGACCTAACTGAACACTGCCTGCAGAATAGGCAGTCTACTTACAGAATGATGTGAGGTCGCCCATACCTGGGTCCTCTCCAGTCTCAACAGGTGCCAAGTCCCAACATTGACCCCATGCTTAGGCCAATATTTCCCATAATATTATGTTGCATATAATTAGTCATTGGCATCACAAACATGGCCTTTGCTCAAATAAGTTATACAAATGCCGAGTTACAAAATATTAAGATGGTACCTTTGCTACATGACATCTGAGAGCTTTAACTTACTACAGCATATTATGAACCTCCAAAATAGGGTACGGCAGGCTGTGTTTCCAAGACTTCATGGACCATGGAAAACCCTACTCAGCCCTGCCTTTTATGGATCATCATGAAGCATTGATGTGCTTCCAGTATAACTTTGAGAACTGCGCTCTACCTTCATGCTCATTCATTCACTAAGCAGGCAGTGCACTTCAACCAAAGCCAGGGAGAGGAAGTACTAGTGGGTTTTGGAAAATGTTTCTTAAAGCCCACGTCAGAGGGTGAAGTCAGACAACAGAATGATAAACAGAAAATCTTAAAGTATCTCCAAAATAAACTTTTTAAATCTTCAGTTGTAGGGCCATAGGGTGCATAAAATATCAAGAGAATAAACTGTTTATTTCCCCTGACATCTTGTCAATCTCACCATGGTGGAAAGACTATAGGATTAGGAATTAGGTATACCTGGGTTCAAATCTTGGCTCTGCTCCTATTCACCAGTTCTAAATCTGCCTTGTGGGGCTGTATTAAGAATTAAATGAACACTATTACATAATAATAAGCAATTAAAACATGTCTTAAAATTATTATGTTTCTATGGCATGGAAAACATCCCACTATGTCTTCTGCACATAACCTATGTTTTATTTATATAGAAGCAATTGTTCTATTGCAAGCTCTGGTGTATGTCCTGGTCCAAGACAAATTTGTATGAGTCAGGGTTCTGCAGAGAAACAGAACCAGTAGGGGATAGAAAGATAGATAGATAGATAGATAGATAGATAGATAGATAGATAGAGAGATAGATAGATAGATAGATAGATAGATAGATAGATAGATAGATAGATAGACGGATCAACAGTCAGCCATAAAGAGATGTATTATAACAAATTGGTTCAAAGATTATGTAAAATAAGAGGTCCCAAAATCTGCAATGGGTAAATAGGCAACCCTGGAGAACCAATGGTGGTGGTCCAGGCCAAATGCCAGCAGGCTCAAGACTCAAGAAGAGCTAATATTTCCATCCACATCCAGTCCAGAAAAGACCAATGTCCCAGCTTAAATCAGGGAGGAGAGGTTCTCTGCCTTACTCAGCCTTTTTGTTCTATTTAGATCTTCAGTTTGTTGGATGAGACCTACCTGCATGAGGGAGGGCAATCTGTATTACTCAGTTTACTGATTCAAAAGTTAATCTCATCCAGAAACACCCTCCCAGACAGAGTCAGAACAGTATTTGGCCAGATGTCTAGGCACTTCACAGCCCAGTAAAGGTGACACATAAAATTAACTATCACAACACTTAAATATAACTACTGAATTAACTAGGTTGAGTAAATCTGGGATTTCGGGCTGTCAGAAGACCAAAGTGCCAAACAGCAAGTTGGAATGCCAAATGACAACCCAACTCCAGTGCTCAGATGCCTAAATAACTGGAGGAAACATTCAATAACCTAGCTGGAGTAAACTCTTCAGCAATTTTTTCTGCTGCCCACTGACTGGCCCTCAAAGGTCAGTAGATCACAGCTCCAACTTCATTGCCAACACTTGGAGAACTATAAATGAGAGGGAAAATGCTCTAAGCCACCAGACAAAGCATCACATGGTGAGAGGGATGTTTTGTTTTATTTTCTTTTAATCATATAACCTTACCTTGTTGGTGCATTTTAAAAGAAAAAATGATGAAGCCTCCCAGCTAGCCTCAGCCAGCACTGATAAAAATGTGCAACTGAGACTCACACTGGGAAATGGGTAGGTAAACAGAAAAGTGTAGTTGCTAGAAGCACTAAAACCTCAATTAATGAGATTAACAAAAGTAAGCCTTCATCCTATGGTACTCTTAATAGGAACACAAGTCACAAGATAAGGAAAGGTGCTAATAATGCTGAGTGCCCATGTGCCACACTGTGCCCAGCCCTTTAAAGACATAAATCCACATAATTTTCACCAGAACCCTGAAGCGGGTAATCATTTATTTTCTCCATTTTATAGATGAAGTTCCCAAAAGTTAAGTGATTTGCCCAAGGTTATATGACCTTGGCGAGCCTTTCTCTTTAAGGACAGAGAAATCATATAAGTGATTATATGTGTCCTTCATTAAAAATAATAGGAAACTCAAATTCTAATGATCTTAACACAATCCCTGCTCATGGATTTTATTTAATCTCTATTTTTTTCTTGGGTTCTTGCAAGCCACATCAAATCCTTCATGAAACAAAGTAAAGAAAGATAAGTAGAAAGGTAGACACACAGGACATCTGGACTGACAATCGACATTTAACTGATTCCAAAGCTCTTACTCTTTTTACTTTATTATGTTGGAGAGATTTAGTTGAACTAAGTTTTTGTTTTGTTGGGGTTTTTGTTTATGCACCCTGTGGACTTTCTAGGGTACATCCAGACTTATATATCTTGGGCCTGCAGCAGGCCTTCAAGTAATTTCCTCTGGGATCATCCCCATCATCTCTCTTCTATCACCTTGACTATATATTTGAAATTTTTCATTTGAAATGCTGAGGATTCACAGGGAAAGAAAGTAGAATGGTGGCAGCCCAGGGGCTGAGGAGGAGGACAGGAGTCTCAGTTTAGGATGATTTTTAAAGTTCTGAAGATGGATAGTGGTGATGGTTGCACAACAATGTGAATGTACTTAATGCCACTGAATTGTATACTCAAAAAGGTTAAAATAGTAAATTCTATGTTATATATATTTTGCCACAATAAAAATAAATAATTTTAAAATGTTGGGGGAAAGCAATTAATTATTCTGAAAATTTGCTATAGCAACAGTGGTTACTCTTGACAATACACAGAAAAGATGGAACAAAAGTAGAGAGATTTAGAAATATTGTTATAAACATGAAAAATAAATGAAGGAAAATACACTAAATAGGCCAGACCCCAAAAATAGTTTATTTTCTAAAAAATAAAGTTATACACAGATTATTTGCTTTCAATAAAACAAAGTACCTACAGGAGGAAATGTTATCTTTGCCATTATAAAGAACCCTCAGGGGAATGAGGAAATAGGATGTTACTTCTAAGAATTTCCAATACATAACTTCGTGCTGTTCCTCAAAGGACCATCTTCACCTATGTCTTACTCCTCCGTGTTAATGTCATCTAGAAGAAAAATGTTGGATTAAGAGATATTTCAGGTCCTTTTCACCTCTAACATTTTATAATTTTTGCCATCTTTTTCATGTTCTGTACAAGTCCTTGTACATTATATAGTTAAGATAAACAGGACATTAACTAATTAAAAACCCAACAAACCTACCTCTCTGGATTCCTTTTATTTGCAAATCAAGTCGGAACTCCTTGGCATGGCAAAGAAGGCCTCCCATGCCTACCGTTCCAGCCTCCTCATCTCCCATCACTCTTACCTTTCCTAGACTATAATCATATGCCTTTACTCAAGTGCACCATACACCATGCCTTTACATATGCTCTTTCCATGGGCCAGAGGCCCCTGCAATGTCTCTTCTCTCCCAAAACCCACTCCCTACATGGGTACACATTCCCCTGGTTTACTCTGACATTTCCTTCAACCTAACTCAATTATCACTCCTTCAGTGAGCTCCTCTCTGACCTTCACTTTCCCATGCCCCCACCCCTCATTGTCAGCATCACCAACATAAAAGCAGTTGTTGTACCTTCTACATCCCCATTTTCTACTTTCAACTATCCACTGTACTCACATTGAAAAATTTTTTGGTAATATGCTTATCCCCACAGCAAGTGAATCCATGTCAGAGAAGAGTCTCTTAGACTCCATCCCACACCCAGTGGCTAGCATAGCACAGGTAGAGCATGGCAACTTTTCAGTTTTTATTGACAGTATAGAAAAAAGGAAGGGAGGGAAGAATGAAGGAAATCAACATTTCTATATGTCCCAACAAACTCCAGCCTGTTTTACTATGACATTTCTAAAGAATAATTTCTTCTTTGTAAAAATAAGTGGTATAAATTCTGCTATGTTTGAGAGAAAAATAAATCCATAGTTCTAGTTGTTCCCATTAGTCATCCAGTGCCATAAATTAAACTTTTGCCTGGTGGCATATTAATCTACTTTCCCTTAAATTACACACTCATGCCATATGCTTTAAGCTACCAATCTCTATTAAAGTAAGGAAATAGTAAAGATGATATGGAAAATCATTCAAGAAAATTACTTGAATTTTTCAGAAAGCCATGTAATTACTTCAGTCCTGGCTAAGGCAGTGTAAATGCCGTTAGAGTCAAACATTGATCAGCCTTCCCCTTTAACTTAGACTGACTCATTCATAACCCACCTACTTACCAGAATAAGAATGCCCAATAAATCAACCCAAAACATCAAATGGTATCTGAGACAATGCATGAGAGGACTACGTGTACCTATACACACACATGTGCATACACACAGATATGTACACACCTGTTTTCCTGCTCCTGAATTTCTATTTGATGAAAAATTTAGACCCAAGCTCCACTCCAACTGAAGGCCAGATGTGTTTCCATGTTCTCCCTAGTATTCAAACAAGTGTGCCAGAGGAAAAAAAAAAGAATTGGACAAACATGCCTGTAAGAAAGGGTTGATTCAATTCACCATCACTTTGGCCTAAATACAACTAATGGAATTTCCACATAGCACAGTAGATCAGACCCATTGAATGTTTTGGTCACATTTGATGTCACTTCCCACACTACTCCCCTTGCTAAATATGGGACCACCATACTGGAAATTAAGAAGCAAGACCCAGATCTAAATTTGCTTGCCTCCTCAATATGTTGTTTTTTTCCTTGTTCATTTCTAAAACATTCTTTTGAAAATTATAGCAAAAGGAGGTCAACCTGTCACATCAAACACAGATGTGACATCAACCAGCAAAGTTGTTCTCACAGGGGTTCCCCACACGTGGCCTTAAAAGTAATGATAAAAATTTGGTTTGGGTAATATCGGATACCCAAGATATATTTCTTGGCCAAGGACAATTGAAAGTTGGTTGTGTATTTGGATTTCTGGATTCTTTGAAACCATGACCTATAATTCAAGGTATTTGCTATGGTTTGGAAGTTTTGTTCCCTCCAAATCTCATGTTGAAATATAATCTCCAATGTTGGAAGTGGGTCTGGTGGGAGGTTTTTGGGTCATGGGGATGGATCCCTCATGTATGACTTGGTGCTGTCCCCATGGTAATGAGTGAGTTCTCACTCTGGTAGTTCACTGGAAAGCTGGTTGTATAAAAGAGCCTTATACAACCTCTCCTGCTCCCATTCTCACCATGTGACATGCTAGCTCCCCCTTTGCCTTACACCATGATTGGAAGCTTCCTAAAGCATCACCAGGAGCAGATGTTAGTAAAAGCTTCTTAGCCTACAGAACTGTGAGCCAAAAATAAACCTCTTCTCTTTATAAATTTCCCAGTCTCTGGTATTCCTTTATAGTGACACAAACAGACTAACATAGAAAATTGGTACAAAGTAGTGGGGCATTTCTATAAAGATACCTGAAAATGTGGAAGCATAGTGCCAGTATTTGCTTCTGTGGGGGCCTCAGGAAAGTTACAATCATGATGGAAGGTGAAGGAGGAGCCAGTGTGTCACATGGCAATAGAGTGAGTGAGGGAATAGAGTGAGGGTGAGAGAAGGAGAGAGATGCCAGGCTCCTTGAAACAACCAGATCACACATGAACTCACAGAGTGAGAACACACTTATTACTGTGAGAACAGCACCAAGCTATTCTTGAGGGATCTGCCCCCATGACGCAAATATCTCCCACTAGGCCCATCTTCAACATTGAAGGTCACATTTCAACATGAGATTTGGTGGAGACAAAACATCAAAACCCTATCAGTATTCTTGAAGATCTTATAGTAGTTAGAAAGGCAGAATCCTTCTTCCATCTTGTTTCCCTCAAACCACATTGACTGAGTGCCTCCTGGGTACACACTTTAAAAAGAGCATGGTTTCTTTGAGGTTTCTTGGGAATGGAAAGAAACCTCAAAGAACATCGTCCCATCATCCAGAGTGATATATTGGAGGTCTACTAGTTTTTTTGCTTGGCATATTTGGGTTCAAATCCCCATTCTGCCACTTAGCAGCCATGCCTTTGGCAAGCTATTTAACCTCCCTGAAACTCAGCTTCCTTATCTGTGAAGTGACAGTAATAATACAATCCTCAAAGGGTTGTTACAAGAATGAGGTTAGCAAACCTATATAAAGCACCTGGAATGATGTCCCCCTCATTAAATGTCAATTCCCTTCCCTGCTTTCTTTCCTATCTAGGAAGAGGCAACTGTCCAGGAAAAATAACACTCATTCCTGGGAGGTCTGAAGTGACAACTGCTTCTACAGCATGGCATACTGACAAATGGGAGACAAAGGCACAAAGGATGACTTCTGAGGTGAATGCTGTTTAGTCTTTGTGTTCCTGGTGTTGTCTCCTAGAGACTAATGGCAGAGGCACTGGCCACTTGCCTGCTCCCAAGAGCAAGCTGGTTTATTATGGGCATTTTGCACTCTGTACATGCATACACGGAGGCCTCTCAGCTCTCCCTTGGCCTCGGTTGCATTGCTTCACATAGAGAAGTCAGAATTGTGAGGCTTCCCCAGATGACTTAGGAGTGCATGACAACCCACATAAAACCGTATTCTATTCAATAGAGAGAGTGGGGCTCCTGCTTTGGCCAGCTGAAACTCAGTTGCCACTTACAAATAAGGGAGAATTGCTTGGGCTAAAAGCACAGGTCCAGAGGTTGTCAGTTAAATAACAATGAATTAAGTTCAGAGTTTATCACCTCAACTATCCCATGCAATATCCTATAAGAATAAAAGGAGACAAAAAGAATGTGGTGAAGACATTAGAGAGTGAAAAATTTCAACAGATATTTGGAAGCAGAAAAGGGAGGGGAGAAGTTAAATATAGCTATTCTACCGGAGAAGAGAATGCTATAATCTAAATGCCTATATTCTGCTAACTAAGAGTTTGTTGATTCTCACTGCAGAACCCTGAGAAGACCCCCAAGACTTGAAGGAATCAAGTTCAGTGGAAAGTAGGGGTGAGTATGGACTGGAGGACAGAGGTCTTGGCCTGCATTCCTATCCCCGGGATGCTGGCAGCCAGACGGATGCCTCTCCCACCCACTTATGCCCAGGTAGCAGACTAAAACATTCTTCTCTTGAGAAACTGAGGAGCTCTAGAGAAAATAACACAATGTACCATTCATGATTCTCCAAAAAGAGACTGACTAAAAAGTTGCTCGACTGCCCTACAGGAAACAGGAAAGCCCAACAATTGACAAGACCCACGCACATAGAGAGGGCTTGCTGATAGCTTGTAATGCTCTTAAATACAAATGGACAATGATTGCCATGTATTTAAGAAAAGCCTTCTAAATGATATGAGTCAAAAACAAATAACAAAAAGGAACCTGGAAGAAAAATCAATACAATGCAGGGAAGAGATGAACTTTTAGAGAAAAAGAGTAACTGATATCTACAGCGATAAGATAAAATATTGCAGAGAAGAAACAAGAATAGGATGCTACCCAAATAATAGAAGAGAATGAGAGAGCTATTAGAAACGAAAAGTATATTAGAAGAAATAAAAAGATTCAACACAAAGGGTAGAGATGAGCTTGAAAAAAGTCTAACATAAAGGAAGACAAAAAGACAAAGACATGGAAAATAATACAAAAGATCTTTAAAAATGAGAAAACAATCAATTACGCTCAGACATCTGACTGAGACGAGTTCCAGAGAGAGCAAAGTGAGAATAGAAGGAAATAAATTATCAGAGGAATAGTGCAGTAACATTTCCAAGAATAAGACATAAATTCCCAGATTAAAAGGTCCTCACACTGCCCAGTGTAAAGAGAAACAGGACACACATCAAGGTACAACATCATGAAAGTTCGGAACACCAAAACTAGAGAGAATATACTAAGAAGTTTCCAGAGAGGGTGAAAAAAGTGCAATTGGCATAAGAAGAACTAGAATCAGAATCATAGCTCTCAATTATAATACAAAAACCCAAAAGCAATGCCTTGTTTTGAGCAAAATATTTCTCAACCTGGAGCTTTATGCCTAGCTAAAATTTCAAACAAACGTAAGGCTAGAATAAAGACATTTTAAGACACGCAAGTTTTCGAAAAAGAAAAGTATCCCTTTTCTCAGGAAGCAATAGAGGATATGCTCTCCCCAGGGCTCAACTTGACTTTTCTCCTGACTTGGATTTTCTGTTTTTTGGGTCCCATGTCAAAATGATATACACACTAAATATTGATGATGGAGGCCAATGGATAATGTAAATACACTGGGAGGATATAGAGTGGGGAAATGGGACTGGTGGTCTAAGGAAACTGAATCTTTGTTTACCAGAATAGGAGGTCAATGGATTATGTCTAAACTAAAGATAGCAATAACAGTGCTACATGCATGTATTATTTTGATAAATCCATATTAATTTAAAATAAAAAGGACAAAAAGCTGAACTATGACTCACCATGCAATTTATACTGGTCACGTCAAAAGTATAAGTGACTAATGATCCAGTTCAAATGCATGGCAGAAGGAACCCTTCAAACATCTCTTTGAGATCTGAACTCAATTTGGTTTTCCTCTTCAAGGCTTCAGGAAAAAATAGATATATATTTTTAGCTCCAAGAACCTGCCAAAGTCCTCCCGTATGAATTGTGGTTAAAAACTTCATGTCTCCCAAGCTGGTGAAAATAAGGGTCAAACTACAAAAGAAGATCTCAGCATGCTCAAAAATTCCATGGTTGCATTGACCAACGGGATAGTGGGAAATGGAGACAAAAGGCACATTTCTAGCTAATGGTGATGGAAGAAACCACACTTACCCCCTTTCTCTCCTAAATTTCCAATAAAAGGGACATAAGATAATTTTCTTTTTTTGAGGTATAAGCCTGGAAAAACAAAGAAAATGAGAGAAGATACAATAGCAAAAATATTTAGGAACCTGACAAGCAAAGAGATGAGTAATAACTGATTCAGGAGACCCATGGAAAAATGAAAATGCACAGTAACTGGTAGCAACATGGTCCTCTGGAAGAGAAAGGTGGAAATAGGAAAATTGGGTAAAAATCTGATGAAGAATCAGATATCAAGATTCAGTGACCTATTCCACCTAGATAGACAATTCCCTTATCCCAATAAGACCGAAGCTTTAGTCTTTGTGGAAGATAAAGTAGAACATCTCTGGAGGGAGAAGGACATACACTCCTCTTCCCTGTTAGCTCCCAGAATGTTGGCAGATAAGCGTTCAGCTTCCATTCAGCCTGGATCTCCTAAACTCAATCCATCCTCCTCCCTCTTCAGCCTCCCAAGCAGCTGGGACTACAGGGATGTACCACCACATCTGACTTTTTTTTTCTTTTTTGTATTTGCATGTTGCCCAGGCTAGTCTCAAACTCCTGGGCTCAAGCAGTCCTCCTGCCTTGGTCTCCCAAAGTGCTGGGATTACAGGCGTGAGCCACCACACCTGGTCTGGGAAATTCTTTTCTTAGCAATTTAGACCGGTCCAAGAGAAAAGTCCAACTATACTATATTAGAAATTCTGCCCCAAAACAGCTTAACTAGATAACAGAGAAGCCCACAATCCATAAGAACCACCCCCACCATTTTCTCTCTATCCATGTATACAGCTTACAACTGGAGTTTTACTTACTTGTATTTTGTTTTATTCTTTTTAGAGACAAGGTCTTGCTCTGGTGCCCAGGCTGAAGTGCAATGCTCTGATAATGGCTCACCACAGCCTCGACCTCCTGGGCTCAAACGATCCTCCTGCCTCAGCCTTCTGAGTAGCTGGGACTTGCAAGCTCATGCCACCATACTCGGCTAATCATTTATTTATTTATTTTTGCAGAGATTGGGCCTTGCTACATTGCCCAGGCTGGTTTCATGACCCTGGCCTCAAGCAGGCAGCCTCCCAAAGTATTGGGATTACAATACTGCCTCAGCCTCCTAAAGTACTGGGATTATAGGCGCAAGCCACTATGCCCAGCTTTACAACTATAGTTCTAGTGTCCTTCTCTTAAATATGAGCAGTCAGGAAATGCCAGACATCTGACAAAAAATACACAATGAAATAGATGGAGATTAGAGAGAGACAGAGATAGAGAGAAGTGGGAAAGGGGAGACACTGAGAGGAAAGAGATTTTTTAAGGAAATGGAAACTTTAAAAAACTACCACCCTCCATACTTTACCACCACATCAACAGGGCTCCCGTATAATAACAGGGGATTTAGCTAAAAGAACCCCAAGCCGCAGACCCCATTTAAGGAGTCTCTAGGAAAACTCAAAAACAACCGGAGAGACGGAAACAAGAACATTAGAGGAAATTTTGTCTGCAATAAGGCAACCCAATTCCTCAAGAATTAGGCCTTAGAATTAGACTCTACATCAGTTATTTTATCTGATACATCATATATGGCTTTCAACAAAAAATTATAAGCCATGCTAAAAGACAAAAATATAATCTGAAGCAATAAAGTATAAAAAACAGACTCAAATATGGCAGAGATTTTGCAATTATCAGACAGGGAATTTAAAATAACTAAAATTAATATACTAATGGCTCTAATGGAAAAAGCGGACAGTATACAAAAATAGATGGATAATGTAAGCAGAGAGATGGAACTCTAAGAAAAAAAAACAAAAGGAAATGCCAGAAATAAATTTTAAAAAACAGTGTAAAAGAAATGAAAAATGCCTTTGATGGACTCATCAATAGAATGGACATGGCCAAGGAAAGAATCAGTGAGCTCAAATATATGTCAGTCACTAGAAACTTTCAAAACTGAAATGTAAAGAGAAAAAAAAAGATAGAACAGAATATACAAGAACCTAGGACAATTACAAAAGGTATAATATATGTGTAGCAAGAATACCAGCATGAGAAAAAGAGAAAGAGACAAAGAGAGAAAGAGAGGTAGGGTGAGAGGGAGGGAAGGAGGGAGGAAGGCAGGAAAGGAAGGAAAGAAGGAAGGGAGGGAAGAAGGGAGCGAGGGAGGGAAGGAAGGAATTTAAAGTAATAATGGCTGTTCCTACAGTGGAACAAGGATAAGAATTGCATTGAACTTCTCATCAGAAGCCCTGTAAGCAAGAAGAAAGAAAAGTAAAATGTTTAAAGCATTGAATGAAAAAAAGCAAACAAAGTCAAAAAATACCAACTTAGAATTCTGTAGCCAGCAAAATTACCCTTCAAAAGTGAAGAAGAAATAGGCTTTCTCAGATGAATAAAAACCAAGTAAATTTATTACCAGTAGACCTACCTTGCCAGAAATGTTAAAATAATTTCTTCAGAAAGAAGGAAAATTATGCAAGTCAAACTCAGATCTACATAAGGAAAGGAAGAATATTAAAGAAGAAATAAATGAAGACCAGATAAAATCTTTTTTCTTAATTATCAAATAAAAGTTTGTTAAAAGTAATAATAGTAATCATACATTTAAGGATCACAGCTTATGAAAAAGTGAAATCAATAACAGCAATCTTATAAGGGACAGGAGGGATGATTGGGAATTTTCTATTACAATCATGAAGCAGTAGAGTGTTACTTAAAAGTGGACTTGGATCCGTTGTATATGTATATTGCAAATTCTAGGGCAATCAAAAAGAAATTTTTTAAGTATAATTAATATACTAAGATAAAAAATAAAATAAAATTTTGTAAAATGCTAAATTAAAACCACAGAAGACAAAAAAGATGGAAGCTAAAAATGAAACAAAGGGAGACATATAGAAAAGAGTTACAAATACAGTAGACATTAATCCAACTATCTCAGTAATCACTTTAAATGTGAGTGACTTAAATATGCTAATTTGAAAACAGAGACTGTCAGCATGGATAAAAAAGCAAGACAACAAACAAACAAAAACAAAAAAGCAAGACCTAACTATATGTTGTCTACAACAACAAAAACAACAGAAACTATCACGTTTACCTTCATTGAGAGAAGGGAATAAAAAAGAAGTCTTAGAAATTAAGAATATGATAAAAACAATTAAAAATTCAGTCAAAACATTGAAATATAGGTTTAGAAAATCTTCCATATGGTAGAGAAAAAAAACCACACACACACACACACACACACACACACAGAGCAGAAATAGAAAAAAAGAAGAAAATTAGAAAATCCATCCAGGACACAGTAAAAGTTAAAAGTATTTTCCAGGCCATAATTTGAGAAGGAAATTCTAGAGATTCAAAATACCACAACCTCAATCCTCCCCTAAACATTTATTGGGCACTTATTTCGTACCTGTACCATGACAAAGACCAACATTTGACACAAAATCCGTATGAAATTGTTCCTTCCTTGTTCTAATAAGTGTGTAAGGTGCACTGCATGAATGTTCGTGATTTGGAAAATATAGCCACGGTTTCCTCCTGAACTTCACATTGCCAGATATAAGCCCAAGTGCCCTCTGGCCTGGTCCATGCCTACAGATCCAGGCCTGCAGGCAGTGCCAGAGCATGGAGATTGTAAATGGTATCTGAGTCACTCAGTACAGTATGCCAGCTAACACAAGCTTCTGTGCCAATATTCGTGCCTTCTTGTCAGTTCAGCCTTACCCCTGGCACATATATATTCTGATTCATCTGGCCTTCACTCCAGGACTTGAGGTAAAATAAGGACCTTTGGCCAAAAGAACATGCATAAAATTGGCCACAAATACTATAGGAGCAAAAGAATGAAGAAAAATGGAAGCTCGGCATTGAGGTACATTTACTGAGGGTCCACCCTTCTCTGGATGCAGCATGAGTCACTGAGGGTACAAAATTAACAAAATGTACTCATATTTATTACAAGGGACCTCCTCACAGTGTTGTTATGATGGCCAGAAAAACTAGATAAAAACTAAATATTTGAAAATTTTAAAAAAGGTTATATAAATCATGGTAGAGCCATATGAAGACAGGGATAACATAGGCTTTAATAATCACAGAGAGATGGATTTATATGTAAGGACAGATGTTTATCACTGAGCAAGGGAAAAGATGGCAAAATAGAATCTATTTTTGTTTCCAATTTTGTTTTTTTAAAAAAGCACAGAGAGCCCATCTAATACGTCTGAATCAGGATTTCTCAGCCTCAGCACTACTGATGTTTTAAATTGGATAATTCTGGGTTGTGGGGGCTCTCCTGTGCATTGTAGGATGTTTAGCCACATCCTGGCCTCTACCCAATAGGTGCCAGTAGTAACTCCCCAGTCATGACAACCCAAAATGTCTCCAGACATTGTCAGATGCCCCTGGGAGGCAAAACTGTCCCCAGCTGAGAATCATTGGTCTAAATGAAGAAGCCTGGAAGGGCACGCAGCAGAGATTTTGATTCTCACTATTCAACAAAGTCTTCACCATGGCTGCTGTCTCTGCTTGGTAGAATAACAGGTGATTTGTCTTTTCATTTCATTTCTTTTCTTTCCTTTAGAGGGAAGAGGGCCTCTGAGGTGTCTTTAAAGATTTTCATGGCATAAGCATAGGTTTTCTGAGAAGCTATTATTTTAAAAATACTGCACAGTCAAGATGAAACAAACCTCTAGCATTCCTCTAGCTCAGGGGTAGACAAACTAAGGCCATGGGTCAAATCCAGCCTGCTACTGCTTTTGTAAATAACATTTTTTGGAATCCAACCATGGGAATGGTCTGTGGTGGCTTTCACACTACATCAGCAGAACTGAGTGGTTGCCACAGAGACTGTATGTCCCAGAAAGCCTAAAATATTTACTGTCTGACCCTTTGCAGAAGGAGTGTGCCAATCCTCCTTCCATGCGCAGGAATCTCCTCTAGGACGTTAGGCCTTGGCTGGTGGCCTCCGTTTTTAAAACCATCAGATCTCATGAGACTCATTCACTATCATGAGATTAGCACAGGAAAGACCCACCCCTATAATTCAATCACCTCCCACTGGGTTCCTCCCATCACATGTGGAAGTTGTGGGAGTTACAATTCAAGATGAGACTAGGGTGGGGACACAGCCAAACCATATCATTGAAGGACTAACCTCGGTCTATGCACCACTCTAATAAGATGCCAATGAATCATCATCCTTCAAGAGGGTACTTCTGCCACCAACCTAGCAGCCTTTCAGAGACTTCCCTCTGATTAAGCCCCAGAGATGGGTGGTGTTTTCTGAGCATTGAATTCTGAGATCAGAGGCAGGTGGGAAGTAACAACTGAGCTTATTGGAAGATGACTTTAATTGCCTGAGAAGAAACTAAAATTCTCCTTGAACTCCCCAGAGAAATTTCAAAAACTCCAGAGCAGCTCTGAGCACAACTACACATTGGCGACCAGTAAAATATCTCACATTGAGATACATGAAAATATCTACCAGTAAAATAGCTACCAGTAAAATATCTCACATTGAACATACTCTCACACTGAACACATCTCACATTGAACATACTCTTCATAAATTGGAGGGTGCTGTTAGGGAATGCAAGGGGAGGCAGTGGACTGACACAAATTAAACTTGATAGTGAGGCCTTTCACACACGTACCACAGCAGGGAAGAGGGTTTCACATAAACCAGATGGCAAAACAGGGCTTCTGAGACTGAGGAGCTATTCCCATCTTAAAAGACTTGGGTCTTCCTGTCTCTTTTCAAGAGAAAACTCAAGGGCATTTTCCAAATCAGGCTCATAAGGACCAAAACTCTTAAAAGCCTGTAAAAATATAAGAAAATTAAATCAGTAAGTACCAAAATTATATATAACTAGTTCACCATCCCTAGATTTTCAAGCTTTGAGCAGAGGAGCAGATGTGAAGTGATGATAAGAATCTGTTTCTGAGACACTAAAGACAGTAGGTTTGAACACAGATTCTAAAATCTTCTAAAGAATAGTACCACATTCATAGCATTTTAAAGACACAAAATTGTGTAAGGTACAAAGGATTGGTTATATTAAACTTGTCAGAATCCTTCCCCCATCATGAGATGGTGCAGGAAACAGGGGTGGGATGAGGTGGCAGACAAGGATAGCTTGATCACAACCAATTAGCCTGGGATTATGGAACCATGGTTGGGATTTGGGTTCTTCTGGAGCCACAGAGGTGTTGGGAGCCAGGAGCCCATCAGGTCAATGTCTGTTGGGGAAACTGAGATTCAGACCAGGAGACCTCTGGACCATAGTCAGACAGCAGCCAGAACTAAGTTCAGAGCTAATAAGGCAGATTACAAGCAAAAAAAGCTTGGAAATGCTGAAGGTGTACCCCTACTATGTGGAGATTGGTAGCTCACTTTATGAATCAGCATATGAATGCCATAAGAGTGTAACTCACACTGTCTTAAGAAGAAGGGTAGACAAAACAAAATTCAGTAAGAAATCCACATCAGTTACCTGCTTGCCCACTCTACAAGATAATACAGATGGTCAAATAAATGAAGCTGATTTTCCTTGATGTTCTCCCAGTCTCATTTTGGTATCTTCACCCAAAATGAGGGTTACTTACAATTCTGACTTAACTCATTTATGGCAATAATATTATCCTTCAGTTGTGAAACCATAATACTGTTCCCAAACAGATGGGCCATTAGAAACCTAAACTTTCTAAACACACTGAGAATCATAAGGGAATCCTTGTATTGAAGAGCATGTGCCTCTCTCAAGACGGACATGAGATCTCTTGTGGGTTTTCCCAGGACTTGAGAAACTCATCTTAGATTGCTGGAGAGCCCCCATTACTCACCTTTGTCACCTCCAAAATGATGTTTTCTATCTTCTCCTGCTTCCTTAAGTTATTTTCCTCTTCCTTCATCTTTTTTCGTCTTCTTCCTTCCTCCTTCTCCTCTTCTTTTTAAATGTTTCCAAAATTTATTATGTGAATGATAAATGATCCAACTTCATTTTTGACAAATGTTTTGCCAATGGCCGCAAGACATTTTATTGAGATAACTATCCCTTCCCCACCAATTTTAAAAACCTAATTTTAGTTTTCTTTTTTTGTTTTGTTTGTTTGTTTGTTTGAAACAGAGTCTTGCTCTGTAGCCCAGGCTGGAATGCAGTAATAGAATCATAGCTCATGGCAACATTGAGCTCAAGTGATCCTTCTGCCTCAGCCTTACAAGTACGTAGGACTATAGACACATGCCACCACACCTAGCTGGTTTCTTTTTTTTTTTTTAGAGATGGGACCTTGCTATGTTGCCCAGGCTGGTCTTGTAATCCTGGCCTGAAGCAATTCTCCCACTCTGCACTAGCCTCCCAAAATGTTGGTATTATGGGCAAGAGCGACTATGCTCAGCCTTAAAAAGCTTTCTTGATTACATATAAAACATACATACATATATACATATATATGTATATATGTATATATATATGTATATATATATGTATATATATCTCAAACTCCTGCCTGCTTCTTGGTTGTTATGATGCTTCAACTTTGATCAGAGGCAATAAAGACATACTCCTCCTCTTCCCCCAAGAATAGCAGTATTATCTTATGAGGTTTTCTGAGTACATTTAGTAGCATCCTTTCGCAATGAGGTAAGTATAGCTCTGTGCTAGAAGGAAGGTAAGTGCATCAAATCTTCTACAAATTGAATAGCATATGAGCACCCCCATAACAGTTATAGGTACAGAAATAAAAGGAGAAATGGGTTGACTAAGATGCTATCAAATCATGACATGAAGTTTCAAAGCACCCTACAGTTCCACCCAAGGGAAGGGTTATATTTATAAATATAAATATATTGTCCTTAAATATATATATATATGCATATATATATATATATACATATATATATACGTATATATATATATATGGATGTGGATATATTTGGATCCATATATATATTTATTATGTTTACATATATAAATATTATATATATATATCTCCATTTCTGGGCTTTTTATTATGTTTTATTCATCTCTGTCTACATGTGAATCCGTGCACAGTGTTTTAATTGTTATAGCTTTATAACATATTTTTCTAATAGCAAAAATCCTCCCTCATTGTATTCTTTGTTTCTTAAAAATAACCGTCCTTTTATTTCTAATTTTATGAGATTACTTAGAAATAAATATTACCTTTTAACATCAATTTATCTAGTAATGAAATAAATTTCTAATACTGAACCATCTTTGCATTTCTGGCATATTTACTTGGTCATGATATAGCTAGAGTCAATTTAGTAATGCTTTTAGAATTTCTGCATCTATATTGAGAAATGAGATTGGCAGTAGTTGTTTTTCCCTACTCAGACAGTATGTTTTCTGAGAAAAATTTTAACCAAAATTTGCAAAGTTGAGCTTATTATATTTCTAATTTCTAAAATCCATAAGACCAAATAGTCCTAATGAAAAAAGATAATCCTATACACCAACAACAGACAAGCAAAGAGCCAAATCATGAATGAACTCCAATTCACAATAGCTGCAAAGAGAATAAAACACCTAGGAACACAGCTAACAAGGGATGTGAAGGAATTCTTCAAGGAGAACTACAAAACACTGCTCAAAGAAATAAGAGAGGACACAAACACATGGAAAAACATTCCATCCTCATGGATAGGAAGAATAAATATTGTGAAAATGGCCATACTGTCCAAAGTAATTTATAGATTAAATGCTATTCCCATCAAACTACCATTGCCATTCTTCACAGAATTAGAAAAAACTACTTAAATTTCATATGGAATCAAAGAAGATCCCATATAGACAATCCTAAGCAAACAGAACAAAGCAGGAGGCATCATGCTACCTGACTTCAAATTATACTACAAGGCTACAGTAACCAAAACAATATGGTACTACTACAAAAACAGACATATAGACCAATAGAACAGAACAGAGGCCTCAGAAATAACACCACACATCTACAACCATCTGATCTTTGACAAACCTGACAAAAACAAGTAATGGGGAAAGGATCTCCTATCCAATAAGTGGTGCTAGGAAAACTGCCTGGCCATATGCAGAAAACTGAAACTGGACCCCTTCCTTACACCTTTGGAATTAACTCAAGATGGACTAAAGACTTAAATGTAAAGCCCAAAGCCATAAAAACCCTAGAAGAAAACCTAGGTAATACCATGCAGGACGTAGGCATGAGCAAAGATTTCATGAGGAAAATGCCAAAAGCAATTGCAACAAAAGCTAAAATTGACAGATGGGATCTAATCGAACTAAAGAGCTCCTGCACAGCAAAAGAAACTGTCCTCAGAGTGAACAGGCAACCTACAGAATGGGAGAAAATTTTTGCAATCTACCCACCTGACAAAGGTCTAATATCTAGAATCTACAAGGAAGTTAAACAAATTTACAAGAATAAAATAAACAACCCCATCAAAAAGTGGGCAAAGGATATGAACAGACACTTCTCAAAAAAAGACATTTGTGCAGCCAACAAACGTGAAACAAAGCTCAACATCACTGATCATTAGAGAAAGGCACATCAAAACCACAATGAGATAACATCTCATGCCAGTCAGAATGCTGATTATTAAAAAGTCAAGAAACAATAGATGCTGGCAAGGCTATGGAGAAATAGGAACACTTTTACACTATTGGTGGGAATGTAAATTAGTGCAACCATTGTGTAAGACAGCGTGGTGATTCCTCAAGGATCTAGAACCAGAAATACCATTTGACCCAGCAATCCCATTACTGGGTATATACCCAAAGGAATATAAATCATTCTATTATAAATACACATGCCCACGTATGTTTAGTGCAGCACTATTTACAATAGCAAAGACATGGAACCAACCCAAATGCCCATCATCAGTGATAGACTGGATAAAGAAAATGTGGTACATATACACCATGGAATACTATGCAGGCATAAAAAAAAGAATGAGATCATGCTCTTCGCAGGGACATGGATGAAGCTGGAAGTCATCATCCTCAGCAAACTAACACAGGAACAGAAAACCAAACACTGCATGTTCTCACTCATAAGTGGGAGTTGAACAATGAGAGCACGTGGACACAGGAAGGGGAACAACACACATCAGGGCCTGTTGAGGGGATGGGAGTGAGGGAGGGAGAGCATCAAGACAAATAGCTAATGCATGCGGGCCTTAAAACCTAGATGACTGATTGATAGGTTCAGCAAACCACCATGGCACATGTATATCTATATTAACAAACCTGCACATTCTTCACATGTATCCCAGAACTTAAAGTACAATAAAAAAAGAAAAGATAAGCTAAAATGCCAACAACTTTAGACAATCTGCCAAATAGTTGGTCGACAATAGTGTAAACAGTTTAATCATTATGGGATACAATTATAAATGTAGGAGACTTCTTTCCCCAATTCCTTTGCCCTTTTAGCTTCTTCTTTGTCCCCAGCTCTCTGAGGAAAGAAAGAATGAAAACTATACAGACAGATTCTGAAGAGAACTGTCATCAGAAGCAAGAATTCTACCCACAACCAGACTTTGCCCAGCGGAAAGATGTGACTTGTCAGCAATCCATCACACAAAGTTGTGCATGACTAAGGGACCAAGATGGCAGGGAAAAAATGGCATGAATGAGAGAGGTCTACTCAAGTATGAGAAAAATCTCAGGAAATTGGGATACTACAAAGAGAAACAATGAGAGACTTTAAAAAGAATTTTCTTAGACCAAGTCCTTAAGATTCCTAAAACATTAGAGAGGCATAAGCACAATTAAGGTATTGTCCTTAAATATGACCCTTCCCTGGGATGGAACTACAGGGTGCTTTGAAACTTCATGTGATGATTTGATAGCATCTTAGTCAATGCATTTCCCCTTTTATTTCTGCACCTACAACTGTAATGTCATGCTTATATGCTATTCAATTTGTAGAAGACTTGATGCACTTATCTTCCTTCTAGCACAGAGCTATGCTTACTTCATTGCCAAAGGATGCTTCTAACTGTACTAAGAAAACCCCATAAGATAATACGCCTGCTATTATTCTCGGGGGAATAGGAGAAGAGTGTCCTTATTGCCTCTGATCAAAGCTGACACATCATAATAACCAAGAAGCAGGCAGGGGTTTGTCAGATTTATTCCAAGTAAACACCTTAATGACCTCCCCAAATGGCAGGGGGCCTGCTCATAATAGGTGCATACATATGTAAAACAGCAAAAGAGAAGGTGCCAGAATTTTTCTGCCACCTGTACTTTCCTCTCCTGATTCACCACCTGGGGAGAGAGGAATGATGAGCTGTTGGAAACCACAGAAGGTGCAGTAACCTTGAAAATCTGGAAGCTGAGGAAGCAGTGAGCTAGAGAGTGAGATGCCAGAATACAGGAAGTTGGTCTGAAAGCCTTGTCAGTTCACATTCCCTATTAGATAATTTTTGTCCCCTTTTGCTATTGCTTAGAACTACAAATTTATGGAATTATAAAGCTTATGTCCCTTATAATCACATGGTCATTTCTTCCCAGAGCTTTAGTCACATCTCTGGACAAGTTCATCTACAGCACCCTATAGACCATTTCATGGCAATAAGCGTCCAGAGTGTTAACACTCCTCATCTCACTATGACTTCCTGAACCATATGGGGAAAGCACTTTTATACACAAGTTATTGCTCAACTACACAAGTGAAAAATCTCTACCTCTTGGCTCCTTAGAGTACATAGATGCAAAAGGCAGCAATCAAAACTTTCATTTGGTAGGCATCTAGAAGCCCATCAGTAGGAAAACATCCTTGAAATTTCTACCTATTTTGATATGGTCAACTTCTCTTTCTATCCAAACCTTTGTGGAGGTTTTGTTTTAAAGGTCAAAAGGAAAATATGAAGAATCTCAAGCAGTTTGGCTAGATAGGCTTTCAAAACTATTTGACGAAAAGCTATGGCCACGCTCCACTAATAATAATAACACCTATAAGAAAACTATGTCATACGTAACCGGAACTGTATAGTTCATAGGATGATTTCACATATGTGATTCCTTTTGGGCCTCAGGGCCTATGAATGCAGATCTGTTAGGCTCTTCTATAGATAATAAAACTGAGCCCCCTAGCAGTTTATAGACCTGCTCAAAATTATTATCAGAGCCATAACTGGAACCTAAGCCTTCTAACTACAGTATAGAACCCTTTCTCCTCTTTATGTTTTCAAGTCTTTTACCCTTATTATAACAGTTGGTCAGTTTACTACAAATGTGGGCACACACATGTGCACATATACACATGTGCATACCAGGATCTACATTAATGTCCCCTCTTTCATTCCTAATGCTTGTAATTTGTCCTTTCACTTATTTTCTTGATCACTCTGGCTAGAGGTGTGTTTCTTATGGCAGGTTACAGTAAGAGTGTTCAAAATCTACTGCTCACTTTTCTTTACTGAATGACTAAAGAAATTCTGGAATAGAGTGAGTTATTGATAAATTAAATTGGTCTCATACTTTTAATTCGAAGATTGGGGGAAGGGGTGTTGTTGTGAACTCATCAGCCAAAAGAATTCAGGCTTCTTCCCATCCACTCTCAAGAGGGAGCCAGCTGGGATCTGCATCCTTGAGGGCTGGTTTCTGTTACTCTAAAGGAAGTTTAACAGGACAATATTTTAGGAGAGATTGAGCAAGAGGAGGACAAGCTGGACACTGATGCAACAAGAGGAAGAGAGACTTGTCTTTTCCCTAAGGGTCGGATTCCCAGAGCCTGGGAAGTCATGTGAGTGCTTTGGGGAAAAAGGGCTAAGGAGAGAGTGGAGGGTTACATGGCATCGCCATGGTTAAATATGCAGTCAGTGGGGAAGGATCCTGTGAGCATCACCACAGACAAGTGTAGAAGCAGAACCTGACAGCACAAAGGACCAGGTCCCAAGAGGAACATCTGTGAGCAGATAGAGAAATATTCACAATGTGATCACCTTGGACTTAAGGCCAGGCTCTTTCTTTACTGTTCAAGAATATATAAGTGCTAGGGTCCTTGCATGATTCAGTAGAGAGAAAAAAGCCCCAATAAAAATGAATATTAGAATTCTTCCCCTAACCGTAGCTAGTGAGGCTTAGAGCCAAGTTTGATTTTATTTTCAAAAATAAAAATAAAACATGACCTTCCTTTACCTTATCTTATAGTCTTGTTCCTGCTGCTACAATAGAATTACCAAAGACTTCATAATTTATGGTAAACAGAAATTTATTTGGTTCACTGTTCTAGAGGTTGGGAAGCCACAGAGCATGGTGCCGGCATCTGGTGGAAGGGCAAACAAGCGCATAAGACAGAGAGGGAATGGGGATCGAATTTCATTCTTTTATCAGGAGTCCACTCCGTGATAACCAGCCTACTCCCAAGATAACATTAATCCATTCATGAGGGCAGAGTCTTCATGACTTAATCACCTCTCAAAGGTCCTACTTCTTAATACCATCATGATGGCAATTAAATTTCAACCTGAGTTTCAGATGGGACTTTCAAACCACAGCATACCTCTAAGTTGTGAAGCATTTTGCAGTTTCTCTAGATCATTTGTGATACTGTGGTAATATGGCCAACTTGTGCTCCTACCCAAAACTTCTGGAAGAAGTCCTCCAGGATGGGGGGTAGGGACAGTATCAAGCCAGATAATGTGTGGGAGGGTGTTCAAGGCATGGGGACAGGGAAGCTGGGAAGCTCAAAGGAACCAGCCTCAATGGCAAGGTGGAAGCTAGTTTTTATTTTCCCTTCTCTCTCTCTCTCCCACTGAATCCCTGCCATTCACATCAATCATGGATATCCTTGGACATCCTCTGTTTATGCTCAAATTCCAAGTCTACCAAAAATCTCAAGGGGATTCTGAGAAAACTGGAAGGAAGGGAGACTGCAAACACTCTAACTACTAAGCCAAAACTGCCAGCTGAAAACCTACAAAATGACATTGAAAAGCCCCAGGTTACGCCAAGGTCTTAACTACAACTCCAGGCTTGCCTCACTTCAGGCTCCTGTTGGTAGCTGCCAAAGGGGTCTCAGGAAAGCAACAGCTTCATGGGAAATGTCCTAGTTTCCATAATAGCCTGAAACTAAATTACAACAAGGCTGGTAAACTTTCCAAACACTGAAAGTTTCAGGTGGTTGGCAACTCAAAACATAATGAGAGATAACCGACTAGAAGCAGCTGCAATCAGAGGCTCCCATCAAAAAGAACCATAATAGCGTGTAAATCCTGCACCAGCAAGCAAGGTATCCAGGTTCTCTCATCAGAAGTGACTAGGCTGCTGGCATGATCCACAGAAAGGAAGGAAGAGCAGTGTGGTGCAGCGGCCCACCTGAGAGCCACACGGGGCAAGGGAGCCCCCACCCCCCAGCCAAGGCCGGCAGTGAGTGAGCCTGCTACCAAGCCATGCAACCCATGGATCAGAAGATCTCACTCAGGGACCCATGCCTCCAGGGCATAGGGTCCCAACCCTGAAGCCCTGCGGATTCTCAACAGCCTCTCAGCTAGAATCTGCTTAAGCCAGCCAAGTTCCCCGGGGGAAGGGCAACCAGCACCACAGCTGTGGCTGCCTGCTGTCAAAGCCATTTGAGCTCCTTGGGGGAGGGGGCTACAGCCAGCATTGGGACTCATAACTGCCTAACATGCTAAGTTCCCTGGGCGGGGGAAGGACAGCATCCATCTCTATAGCTCCAGGTCACGCTTTTCCCCTGCTAGAGCCAGGGAGGCTGGACAGCTTCATCCCTAGAGGTGCCCCCAACAGCCCAACACACCAGCTGTGTTAGACGGCGGCCAGAGCACCTCTTCAGGCCTGACCCTGACTCATCCTTCCTCACTGGGCAGGGCCTCCCTGAAGGAACTCCAGCAACTCCAGCCAGAGGCTCAGGGACAGAACCCTGATCTCCCTGGGCCTGAGCCCCTAAGGGGAAGGGTGGCCGCAGTCTCTGCAGATCAGCACACTTAGACTTTCCTCTTGGTAGTTCTGAAGAATCTGGGCAGCCCGGACAAGTAGGTTTCCCCCCAGCAAAGCATACCCTCTCCACCAGGGAACAGTCAAAGTGCTTCATTAAGCAGGTCCTGTTCCCCATGCCACCCAACTGGTATAGGGGTTGTCAGACACCCTACACGAACATTCCTACTGGCATCAGGTTGGTACCCCACGAGGTCAGAGATCCCAGAAAAAGGAGCAGGCACCAGTCTTTGTTGTTCTCCATCCTCCTTGAGTGATATCTCCAGGCACAGGGGTGAACTAGATGAATAGGGCCTGAAATTAATCACCAGTAAAGACAGTAGCCCTCCAGAAGCACAACCTGACCATTGAAAGAAAAACAAACAGAAAGCAACAACAACAGCATCAACAACAACAAAAGTCCCCAAAAAAAACCCATCCAAGGTTCAGCAGCCTCAAAGATTGAAACTAAACAAACTCATGAAGATGAGAAAGAATCAATGAAAAAAATGCTGAAAACCCAAAAGGCCAGGTGCCTCTTCTCTCCTCCAAATGATCGCAGTGCCTCTCCAGCAAGGAAGGGTTCAGAACTGAACTGGGGATGAGATGGACGAATTGACAGAGGTAGGCTTCAGAAGATGGGTAATAAAAAACTCCACTGAGCTAAAGGAGCATGTTCTAATCCAATGCAAAGAAGCTAAGAATCTTGATAAAAGATTAGAGAAGCTGCTAACTAGAATAACCAGTTTAGAGAGGAATATAAGTGACTTGATGGGGCTGAAAAACACAACACAAGAACTTCAAGAAGCATACACAAGTATCGATAGCTGAATCAATCAAGCAAAAGAAAGGATATCAGAGTTTGAAGACCACCTTGCTGAAATAAGGCATGCAGACAAGGATACAGAAAAAAGAATGAAAAGGAATGAACAAAGCCTCCAAGAAATATGGGACTATGTAAAAAGACCAAACTTATGATTGATTGGAGTACCTGAAGGAGACGGGGAGAATGGAAACAAGTTGGAAAACACACTTTAGGATATTATCCAGGAGAACTTCCCTAACCTAGCAAAACAGACAAACACGCAAATTCAGGAAATACAGAGACACCACCAAGATACTCCACGAGAAGATCAACCCCAAGACACATAATCATCAGATTCCCCAAGGTTGAAACGAAGGAAAAAATGTTAAGGGCAGCCAGAGAGAAAGGCCAGGTCATCTACATAGGGAAGCCTAACAGACTAACAACAGACCTTTCAGCAGAAACCCTACAAGCAAGCCAGAAAAAATTGGGGGCCAATATTCAACATTCTTAAAAGAAGAAATTTCAACCCAGAATTTCATATCCAGCCAAACTAAGCTTCATAAGTGAAGTGATTCCAGACAAGCAAAGGCTGAGGGATTTCGTCACCACCAGGCCCACCTTGCAAGAGCTCCTGAAGGAAGCACTAGATATGGCAAGGAAAAACCAGTACCAGCCACTGCAAAAACACACCAAAATATAAAGACCAATGACACTATGAAGAAACTGCATCAACTAGTGTGCAAAATAACCAGATAGTATCATGACGACAGGATCAAATCCACACATAATAATACTAACCTTAAATATAAATGGGCTAAATGCCCCCAATTAAAAAACACAGACTGGCAAATTGGATAGAGTCAAGACCCATTGGTGTGCTATACTCAAGAGACCCATTTCATGTACAAAGACACACATAGGTTCAAAATAAGGGGAAGGAGGAAAATTTACCAAGCAAATGGAAAGCAAAAAAAAAAGCAAGGGTTGCAATCCTAGTCTCTGACCAAACAGACTTTAAACCAACAAAGATCAAAAAAGAGAAAGAAGGACATTACATAATTGTAAAGGGATCAATTCAACAAGAAGAGCTAACTATCCTAAATATATATGCATCCAATATAGGAGCACCCAGATTTATAAAATAAGTTCTTAGAGACCTACAAGGAGACTTAGACTCCCAAACAATAATAGTGGGAGACTTCAACACCCCACTTTCAATATTAGATCAATGAGACAGAAAATTAACAAGGATATTCAAGACTTGCAGTCAGCTCTGGATCAAGTGGACCTAATTGATATCTACAGAACTTTCCATCCCAAATCAACAGAATATACATTCTTCTCAGGGCCACATGGGACTTATTCTAAAATCAACCACATAATTGGAAATAACACACTCCTCAGCAAATGCAAAAGAACTAAAATAATAACAAACAGTCTCTTAGACCACAGTGCAATCAAATTAAAACTCAGGATTAAGAAACTTACTCAAAACCACACAATTACATGGAAATTGAACAGCCTGCTCCTGAATGACTCCTGGGTAAATAATGAAATTAAGGCAGAAATCAAGAAGTTCTTTGAAACCAATGAGAACAAATACACAACATACCAGAATCTCTGGGACACAGCTAAAGCAGTGTTAAGAGGGAAATTTATAGCACTAAATGCCCACATCAGAAAGCTACAAAGATCTCAAATTGACACCCTAAAATCACAATTAAAAGAGCTAGAGAAGCAAGAGCAAACTAATCCAAAAGCTAGCAGCAGACAAGAAATAACCACGATCAGAGCAGAATTGAAGGAGACAGAGACATGAAAAACCCTCCAAAAAATCCATGAATCCAGGAGCTGGTTTTTAAGAAATTAACAAAATAGACAGACTGCTAGCTAGACTAATAAAGAAGAAAAGAGACAAGAATAAAATAGACACAATAAAAAATGATGAAGGGGATATCACCACTGACCCACAAAAATACAAACTACCATCAGAGAATACTATAAATACCTCGACACAAATAAACTAGAAAATCTAGAAGAAATAGATAAATTCCTGGACATATACACCCTCCCAAGACTAAACCAGGAAGAAATCAAATTCCTGAATAGACCAATAACAAGTTCTGAAATTGAGGCAGTCATTAATAGCCCACCAACCAAAAAAAGCCTAGTACCACATGCATTCACAGCCAAATTCTAGCAGAGGTACAAAGAGGAGCTGGTACCATTCCTTCTGAAACTATTCCAAACAATTAAAAAGAAGGGACTTATTTCTAACTCATTTTATAAAGCCAGCATCATCCTGATACCAAAACCTGGCAGAGACACAACAAACAAACAAAAACTTCAGACCAATATCCCTGATGAGCATCAATGTGAAAACCTCAATAAAATACTGGCAAACCACTGGCACATCAAAAAACTCATCCACCATGATCAAGTTGGCTTCATCCCTGGGATGCAAGGCTGGTTAAACATATGCAAATCAATAAACTTAATCCATCACATAAACAGAACCAAAGAAAAAAATCACATGATTATCTCAATAGATGCAGAAAGGGCCTTTGATAAAATTCAGCATCCCTACATGTTAAAAACTCTCAATAAACTAGGCATTGATTGAACATATCTCAAAACAATAAAAGCTATTTATTACAAACCCACAGCCAATATCATATTGAATGGGCAAAAGCTGTAAGCATTCCTTTAGAAAACTGGTACAAGACAAGGATGCCCTCCTCTCACCACGCCTATTCAACACAGTATTGGAAGTTCTGGCCAGGGCAATCAGGAAAGAGAAAGGAATAAAGGGTATTCAAATAGGAAGAGAGGAAATAAAATTGTGTCTGTTTGCAATGACATGATTCTATATTTAGAAAACCCCATCATTGCAGCCCAAAAACTCCTTAAGCTGATAAGCAACTTCAGCAAAGTCTCAGGATACAAAATCAATGTGCAAAAATCACAAGCATTCCTTTACACAAACAATTGACAAGCAGACAGCCAAATCATGAATGAACTCCTATTCATAATTACTACAAAGAGAATAAAATACAGAGGAATACAGCTAACAAGGGACATGGAGGACTTCTTACAAACCACTGCTCAAGGAAATGAGAGGACACAAACAAATGGAAAAATATTCCATCCTCATGGGTAGGAAGAATCAATAGCGTGAAAATGGCCATACTGCCCAAAGTAATTTATAGATTCAATGTTATTCCCATCAAACTACCACTAACATTCTTCACAGAATTAGAAAAAAAATACTTTAAATTTCATATGGAATCAAAGAAGACCCCATATAGCCAAGACAGTCCTAAGGAAAAAGAAAAAAGCTGGATGCACCATGCTACTTGACTTCAAACTATACTACAAGGCTACAGCAACCAAAACAGCATGGTACTGGTACCAAAACACACATATAGACCAATGGAACAGAACAGAGACCTCGGAAATACACCACACATCTACAACCATCTGATCTTTGATGAACCTGACAAAAACAAGCAATGGGGAAAGGATCTCCTATCCAATAAGTGGTGCTAGGAAAACTGGCTAGCCATATGCAGAAAACTGGCTAGCCATATGCAGGAAACTGAAACTGGACCCCTTCCTTACACCTTATACAAAAATTAACTCAAGATGGACTAAAGACTTAAGTGTAAAGCCCTAAACCATAAAAACCCTAGGAGAAAACCTCAATACCATTCAGGACATAGGCATGAGCAAAGATTTCATGATGAAAATGCCAAAAGCAATTGCAACAAAAGCTAAAATTGACAAATGCAATCTAATTAAACTAAAGAGCTCCTGTACAGCAAAAGAACTATCATCAGAGGGAACAGGCAACCTACAGAATGGGAGAAAATTTTTGCAATCTATCCATCTGACAAAGATCGAATATCCAGAATTTACAAGGAACTTAAACAAATTTACAAGAAAAAAACAACCTCATCAAAAAGTGGGCAAATGATATGAACAGACACTTCTCAAAAGAAGACATTTACATGGCCAACAAACATATGAAAAAAAGCTCTACATTACTCGTCATTAGAGAAATGCAAATCAAAACCATAATGAGATACCATCTCACGCCAGTCAGAATGGCAATTATTAAAAAGTCAAGAAACAATAGATGCTGGTGAGGCTGTGGAGAAACAGGAACACTTTTACACTGTTGGTGGAAATGTAAATTAGTTCAATAATTATGGAAGACAGTATAGCGATTCCTCAAGGATCTAGAACCAGAAATACCATTTGACCCAGCAATCCCATTACTGGGTATATACCCAAAAGAATATAAATCGTTCTACTATAAAGACACATGTACATGTATGTTTATTGCAACACTATTTACAATAGCAAAGACATGGAACCAACCCAAATGCCTATCAATGATAGACTGGATAAAGAAAATGTGGTATATATACATCGTGGAATACTATGCAGCTGTAAAAAGGAATGAGATCATGTCCTTTGCAGGGACATGGATGAAGCTGGAAGCCATAATCCTCAGCAAACTAACACAGGAACAGAAAACCAAACACCACATGTTCTCACTCATAAGCAGGAGTTGAACAATGAGAACACATGGATACAAGGAAGGGAACAACACACATCAGGGCCTGTTGGGGTCTGGAGGGCGAGGGGAGGGAACTTAGAGGATGGGTCAACAGATGCAGCAAACCACCATGTCACACGTATACCTATAACAAACCTGCACATTCTGCATATGTATCCTAGAACTTAAAGTAAAATTTTAAAAAAAGAAAAAACATAATGGGATAAAATAATTAAGAAGCAAGCTGTTCTCCAGCAGTTTCTGGGTGCCCCTGCTGGTCACATGCCTCGAGACACTGGACCTACACATTATAGGTAACCTTAATAGACGCAGAATTGGAACTATTGGGGCAGACATCTGTCCCAATATGATTGAGAAATTTGACTCATGAAGAAGTTTACTTTTGATAACTTGAGGAATGAAACAGGAATCATGGTTAATCATTATTGTTTTTGTTTTCCTAGAACCCTTCTGGTCACTGGAAACCATTATTCCTGCATAAAAGAAAGTTCTGAAAGAACCTGTGAATCACAGAAACCCAGTCCACTATTATAGATAGATAGATAGATAGATAGATAGATAGATAGATAGATTCATTTAAATATCAATGCCACCCTATGAAATATGCACTGTGATTATCTCCTTTATATAAATGGGAAACTGAGACCAAGAAAAATAAGGTAACTTACTCAAGGAAGAGTGGCAGAGCCAGGTTCTGAACTCAGGCAATCTGGCTCCAGACTCCAGGCATTTAACCACTAAATGACACTATAGCTGTCACTCATAAGTATATAAAGAGCACAATGAAAGGTAACCTGCTAATTTTGTTCACTGACAAACGGGGAGTCTGGCTAGCTAACTAAGGAAAAAGTAAATAACACAGGATCTATGAAAAACTGATGTATTACAGAGTTTGGAATGCTCAATTTGCATAACTCAGAAAAGGAGTATATCTGTGACAATAATCTAATGATGGAAGCAGAAAACAATTTTAGATAACTATTTGTCATCCCCAATATCATAGTACAAAACGGTATAGTCTCTATGAAATAGAAGAGTGAAATAATAGGGATAAACTAAACTAAAATTTTACTACACAAAAAAAGAGAGGTACTAGATTAGATAAGGAAGACTTACAAGAAAATAAAAAGTACAATGGCTGAATTAAAATCAAATTAGAAGTAAAGCGTAGAATGAAACTTGAAGATAATGGAGGCAATGTGACAGTTAATTTTGTGTGTCAACGTGACTGGGCCACAAGATGCCCAAACATTTGGCCAAGCATTACTCTGAATATATGTGTGAGAGTGTTTCTGGATAAGATTAACATTTGAATTGGTAGACTGAAAAAAGCAGGTTGCCCTCCCCAGTGTGAAAGGGCCTCATCCAATCAGTTGAGGGCCTGCATAGAACAAAAAAGGCTGTCAGTCCTGCCTGACTGGCTTGAGTTGGGACATTAATTCTTTTCTACCTTTGCACTCAACTGAAACATCAGCTCTTTCTGGGTCTTTAGCTTGCCAGCCTTCAGAAGAGAATAATACCATCTGCTCTCTCTGGTCACCAGATTCCCAACTGCAGATCTTGGGACTTGTCAGCCTCCACAGTTCCATGAGCTAATTTCTTATAATAAATCTCTTTCTATATTTGCATACATATATGTCCTATTGGTTCTGTATCTCTGGAGAACCCTGACTAATACAGGCAATAATGTAGAAGACCAATTTAAATGTTCTTTAGAATACAGAGAAAATAACTGAAAGAGTACTTTATTATAATAGGAACTCCTGAAGAAAAGACAGAACCAATGAAACAAGAGTTACAACCAAAGACATAATAGAAAAAAACTTTCCTGGGTTAATCTTCAAATGCTATGATTTTCTACCAGCAAAACTAAAAATAGAACCAAATAAGAAGTCAGGAAAAGAAAGTAACAAATTATATTATTTTAAAAATTACTTTCTCATATATCAACAATAAGCAAGACAATATAATAGGAGGAAAGAGTCTTCTAATAGCAACAATAAAATATAAAATTCCTAGAAATAAGCATAACAAAAATCATATCAAAAATTAATAAGGACTAGTATAAGAAGAACACATCAGTTCCTGGACTGTGACACTCAATATTGTAAAGATGTAAGTTATCCCCTATTTAACTATAAAGTTAATATAATTTCAATGGGACGTTTTAGAAGTATGTCAAAGATACTCTGAGTTTTACCTTGAAGAATAAATGTATACATTGATTATGTTGTTTCTAGGAAAAAGAAAAAGACAGCAATGAAAAGAAACTTACCCAATTGGATAATAATATGTATATTATAAAGCTATAGTAAATACAGTAATGTTATACTAATGTAGGACAAATCAGACACATACATGGATTAGAATTGAAGAAAGAAAGAACAGAAGTAAACTTTAGAATTTAATGTAAGAAAGTGTGGCATTTAACATTACTAGAGATAGGATCTTAAGAGTTGGTATTATATTAGTTACATAACAATTCAGTAAAAAAAATTAATTTAGTGCCTATTGTATGTAAGACGCCAAAATAAACACCAGCGTATTAAAGATATAAATGAAAAGCACAGAGCCAAATGAATGCTTTAACTATTTACTATAAATAGTTAAAGAAATATTTATATTATATGTAGTGGAAAATATGTTCTAAACATGAAACAAAGAATTGAGAAGTTTGATTTTCTAAGAATTCCTATATGTCAACACACAACATAAAATTAAAAAACATACATAAAAAACATACAATGTAAAAAAACATACAATGGGGAAATTGCAACATGTATAACATATAAATAGGATAGTGTTATAATTCTTACACTTCAATAAGACATATATTGTTAAGAAACACATATGAAAGTAGAAATTCAAATGGTCTATAAGACTATAAAAATGTTTGACTTCATTATTCAGTTATAAAATGTAAATAAAACCATAAACATTTCTCTACCATCAAGTTAGCATGGATTTTGTTTTAATGATCTCGGCCTAAATGGTGGAACATGGACTATTTCATAAACTACTAGTAATCGCGTAAACGGATATCACAGCTCTGGGGGACAATTTATCAATGGCCTAACATCAATGTACTACTAGTGCTAGAAGAGCTCTTTGATAAAGTAATTATCCATCTAGGAATTTATTGTAAGGAAGTAATCATATGTGTTGCAGGGGGAAGCCTGCCATAAAACAATCTGTATCACGATATTACATATTATGGTTCACATGTACCCTAGAACTTAAAGTATGATAAAAAATATATATATATAAAGAAAAACCTGAAAAAAAGAAAGAAAATGAGAAACAACCTAAACAGCCAACAATTGGGAATATGTTTATAAAACAATATAATTTGTGCAGTCATTATAAGTGATGTTGACAATTAGTCACGTGAATTATTTTCTACAAAAATAGACCCTTTTTCCTCTTTCTGTCCCAACCTCGTATACCTTGAAAAAACAGAATTGACATAAAATATCACTGTCAAGACTTTGTTTAATCTGTTGGTTGTACTAGGGTAAAAAAAAAAAAAAAATGGTAGAGACCACCATACTGAAGATGCACATTTACTGACACAGGAAAATATGGCACTCATGCAAAGAGAAGATTATCAGGCAGAGTAATCCCACTTTTATTTGTTTCTGAGAAAACATACACAAATAGTAAAAAGATATAAAAAATATTGCAATGCTTATATCTGGGTATTGGAATTACATTTTTAAAATTTTATTTTTGATTAATTTATACTCATTTCAATATATTAATATGTATTTATTTGCTGATCAAATTCAGCATATTAATGTAAATGTAACATTTTTGTAATAAAAAATACAAATTTCAAATTTGTTAAAATATAATAAATAACCCTCAAGTTTCTCTTTATCATGGTGTTAACATCAGTAGTGGTTTATCAAAAGAAGAAAATTTTATGCTAACAAACTCACTCTTGTTTTTTTCAATTACCTTGAGGTTAATACCAGCTTTCCTCAGATTCAAAACTTTTTGCAAGTACTTTCAAGTCACTCTACATTAACTTGAAAAAACACATAAATAGTCTTCTAATAGTATAACTTCTTTATTGCTTTCATTCAAAGACTCCAAATTGTTTTAATGGATTTCTGTTTTTTCTTCCACTGAGTTAGGACAGAAATAATTTTTCCAATGACTCTGTTATTTCAGTTTAGTATTAAAATAGAGCACACATTGTTCCAATATAATTAGTCCTAACGTTCTTCTACATGGTACTTTACAAAGTTAGAGAATTATAAAATTGTGATTTTAAGCTTCCAAGTTTTTCTTCCCTGTTACCTGGAAACAATGTACCTCCCACAATAATAGTGGAAACATATTTTTAATATACAAGTCCAAAAACCAAGCTAACTCCTTACTTTGATTATTTTTGTTTTATTATATAGATTTCTCTTTTTGGTTGTTGTTTGTTTTTGTTTCCAGAAAATAGTGCCTTAATATGCAAACAGAAAATGCAGGACCAACAGAAAAGTTATCCCTTTCGCATTCAAAACAACTGTCTTTCCCTCTCACTGCAGAAGCTATCTATCTACCTTTGGATGGAAAAATGCCACAGAGTTTTTTCCGGAATAAATGGAAACTAACATTTCTTCATTACAAAACATAGGAGGTAATTAAGACAAGGAAAGTACACTACAAATTAGGTCAAGACATGAATGTTAATTAGGGACTTTCTCCTTTCCTCCCTTTCTCTCCTTCCTCTCTCCTCCCTGCTTTCTCTCTCCCTCCTTTTCCTGTGGTATTCTGGAAAAAGTACCTCACTCTCCTAAGAGCTAGGATACTCAGGTACTACTGTCCTAGTATGGTCATTATTTGTATGTATAATTTCAGCGTAATGAATTCCTCTCTTTAGCTCTCTTGTTCCTCAACCTCAAAATAATCTCCACAGTCCTTCACTTCCTTAACTCCCTATGGTCCATCTTACAAACTCTTCTTGTCCCTGTAGTATTCACCAAAAAATCTAGCCAGCAGGAAAACAGACTCCCACATGCCTCTGCTTTGCTTGACCACCTCTGGCGCAGGAGATAATGAAGAACTTAAATATCATCACCATGCGCATCATGTTGAAGAAAAGGAGAGAGTCAATAATCCTAAAAAATAGTAACCTCTCTCCCCTTACTCCCTTCCAACTGGGCAAGCAATGACAAAAAGTATAAGAGCACCTCCTCATCTCATGATCTGCCCAACTCCCATCATAATAATAATGGTAATAAGTACATACTTATTACTAACTTTTACTGGGCATTTTGTGCTCTACACCGTTTCATGTTCCCTTTAAGTCTCTTCAAGTTAAGGAGGTCAGGATAAATCTACGTGAATCAAGACTAACACATTCCACCATAGAGTGCTGGAACTTTCCCACAGGTTATGGATCTCTTCATGGTTTCTCCACATGAACCTGTATACATGCCTTTCTCTTAGTGTATTGGGAGTTTTAAATTCAAGCATCTCCTTTCAAAATTTTTCTTGAAGCAATTACACTCACTCTTGGAGTGAGAGCCCCTGTCACACACACCCATTAGAGCATTTATCATGCAAGATAGCACTGAATGCTAGACAGACATTTTTGCCAGATAGACATTTTTGAATATCTGATTCTACTAGTCTGAAAACACAAGGTCTGTATTTAATCACTTCTATATCTCCAGGATCTGGCCCAGAACCTAGTTCATGGTAGATTCTCAGTAATGATTTATTTGTTGTTTGGTTGGTTGATGGGTTGGATGGATGAATTTAAAATTTTAAATATTTAAATACTTAGAAGGAAGTATCAGAGCTTCCTTGAGTCTCCATTAATGAATCAGTGACCCTTAGAAGCCGTGATGAAACCATCTCATTAGAGTCAATGAGGCCTATTGGGCCTAATTCAAACTTTGCCTTAGGATAATTTACTTATATTGAATTTCAAACTGATCTGACAATATGATTCATGATAAGATAACCCACTGGGTCTATCTTCCCTCCTCTTGATTGCCATTGTCCTAGTTCAGCTTTTCCTTTTCTCACCTCTAGCTAGAGACATCGCCTTCCGAATGATTTCACATTCATTTCTTCATTCATTTAACACCTCTTCATTTACCACAACCAAGCATTGTTTTAGACACTGGGGACACAACAGTGAATGTGACAACAGAGACTCTAACTTCATGGAGTTAATAGTTGGGAGACACAAAGAAGTTAGAAAACAATAGTAGAAGTAGTAGTGGTAATAGTAGCAGTAGTAGCACTAGTAGTAGTAGTAATGTGCAATGGCAAAAAGAAGGAAATGATTTAACAGACAATGACTGGGAAACCTGGCTTGTTTGAATGGCTAAGGAAGGGCTCTCTAAGAAGATAATATTGGGGTAACTGCTGATGACAAGAAGGAGCCAGCATATGATGACTTAGGTAAAGGGTGCTTCAAGCAGAGGAAAGATTAAATGATTAAATGTAAGGCTTTGAGCAGAAGGAAGCTTGGTAGAGCCAAGGCACAGAAAGAAAGCAGCAGAGCTGGAGCCCAGTGAGCAAGCAGCAAATGGGATCCAGGTGGGAGGAAACAGACAGGCAGGAGCCAGCCATGGAGAACCTCCTAGGTCAAGGTGAGGAGAAAAGACCCTTTTCTAAGCAAAATGGGAAGCCATTGGAAGGTTTTAGGCAATACGGTGGCATGATACATATTTGACTTTTATAATATCAGTTAAGCAGGGTGCAGTGGCTCACACGTGTAATCCCAACACTTTGGGAGGCCAAGGTGGATTGCTTGAGCTAAGGAGTTCAAGATCACCCTGGGCAACATAGCGAAACCCCATATCTACAAAAAAAAATAGAAAAAAAAATTAGCCGGGTGTGGTGGCACATGCCTATAGTCCCAGCTACTCAGGAGGTTGAGATAGGAGGATGGCTTGAGCCCAGGGAGGTCAAGGCTGCAGTGAGCCATGATCAGACCACTGAATTTCCAGCCTGAGTGACAGAGCAAGACCTTGTCTCAAAAATAACAATGACAATAAATAAAATAAAATATCAGTTAAGTCGCTACCCAGAAAATTGTTGGGGGCAAGAATAGAATCAAGGAGTCCGGTGCAGTTAGAAGGATATTTTAGTAATCAGATGAAAATGGGGATGGCTTGGACTAGAGTGGAGAAAAGAGCAAACTGAAGATATATTTTAGAAGTATGGCTAGTGAGAACTTGGTATTAGACTAGATGTGGGATTTGTGATGAAACAAATCAAGAATAACTCCTAGATTTTTATTTTTTATTTGAAAAGTGAAGTGAAGAGTGCTGCCATTTACTAAGATAGGGAATATTAAGAGAGATAAGATTTAGGAAAAAAATTGTAAGTCCTGGTTTGAATATCTCAAATTTGAGATTTCTATTAGGCATGCATTAGAAGTATTAAATAAAAAGTTGAATATTTGAATCCAGAACTGAAAAACTAGGGTTGAGGGTGCAGGTGGGATGGGCAAAGTGAAGATATAAATTTAGCAGTCATGGACATATATACAGCATTTAAAGACATGAGCTATATCTGCTTCTGACATACAGAAGAGCATGTCTAACAAAGTGATCCTTAGCAAACAACAGCTATAAACTCTGGAAAGAATTTAAAAAGCAACTACCTGAAGGCTCTGGAGACTAGATAAAGGCAGGAAGATTTTGGAGGAAGTTGAAACTGGAGCAAGTCACCAGTACAGAGTAAATTCTCCCTCTGTTGGAGCTTCATTCTGAGGGATATCATAGTGGTAGGGAAGAAGATAGTGAAGACACAAATAGAAAGCCTGCCATTTTTTTGGCTGAAGGAACCAGGGGAAAATCCTGGGGCATCCAGTGCTACCAGGGAGTGAGGAAGGACCCTGAACCAGTATATAAATTTAGCCCAAATGTCTGGATGACCCCTTCACTCACAGCTCTGTCTTAAAGTACTAAAATGAAATCTGAGCGACCACCCACCACATGCATGACAGCTTATATTTAGAGTATAAATCAAGTTAATTGCCAGCTAAATAAAAAAACATCAACACTCTTTGGGGCAACATAACAAAATCTGGAATCTCTGCAATATCTTGTTCATAATGTCCAGGATATATATGAAAAACCAGGATAATGTGATCCATCCTCAACAAGTCAATCTTAACCCAAATATCATAATTACCAGATAAAAACTTGAAAGCAGCTATTACAGCCGTGCTTATGGAAATAAAGGAAAATATGCTCATAATGAATGAAAAGACAGGAAATTTCAGCTGGTAAATATAAAATATATTTATATCTTATAAATATAAAAAGAAACATAATAGGAATTTTAGAATTGAAGAATACTATACCTGAAATTTAAAATTCCCTGATGGATTTAACCACAAAAAGAATACGACTATGGAAAGATTTGGTGAATTTGAAAATAGATATTATAGAAATCATCTAATGGGAAGAACAGAGGGGAAAGAAGTTGAAAAAAACTTAAAGATCCTCAGAGATCTGTGGAAAATTTCAAAAGGTCTATCATAAGGTAGCTGGAGTCCCTGAAGAAGATTTAAAAATTGGCCAGAGGAAAATAATAAAAAAGATGCCCCAAACTTCCCAAATTTGGTGAAAGACAAAAATGTACAGATTCAGGAAGTTTAGAAAACCCCAAAAAGAATTAATTCAAGAAAGCCACACATATCCTCATTCTAGTGTCTTGAATTGAGACAAAAGACAAAGACCTGGGACAGATTAAATCACTTAAAATATGGATAGAGAAGAGGCCCAGGACGAAGCCCTAACATCCTCTAAAATGGAGATGTCAACTAGAAGATGAAGAGCCAGTAAAGGATATGGAGAAGAAATAGCCAATGAGGCATAAAGAAAATATATAGAAGAATGTGATGATCACACTGGTCACCATGGAATATTATGCAGCCATAAAAAAGAATGAGTCCATGTCCTTTGCAGGGACATGGATGAAACTGGAAGCCATCATCCTCAGCAAACTAACACAGGAACAGAAAACCAAACACCACATGTTCTTACTCATAAGTGGGAGTTGAACAATGAGAACACATGGACAGAGGGAGGGGAACATCACACACCAGGGCCTGACGGGGGATGGAGGACAAGGGGAAGGAGAGCATAGGACAGATAGCTAATGCATGCAGGGCTTAAAGCCTAGATGATTGATTGATGGGTGCAGCAAACCACGATGGCACATGTATACCCATGTAACAAACCTGCACATTCTGTACATGTATCCCAGAACTTAATGTATAATAAATAAATAAATAAATAGTTAACTGTGTAGCATGCAGTACCATGGATCAAGTGAGATGAGGCCAAAAAGTGGCAATAAGATTTGACAGCATGGGAATTGGTAGAAACCAAGACAAGAGCAATCCCAGTGAAAGGGCAGAGTAAAAAGGGCAATAAGAAGAAGCTGAGGAAAGAAAAGAAGGCCAACAAGAGACAAAGACTTCCTGGGCACCACCTCCCAACGTGCCAGTCTAGAACAAACACTAAAACACCAAGGAAAATGTAATACAATAGAGAAAACTGCATTTACCAGAACTCCTCTCATGATGAGCCCTATAGGATGTTGGAAAGAATACTTTGAAAAACGTTTAAGGCAGTTATGGTGAGAAGTGAAAGTTTCAAGGATCAACCAACAAAATGAAAAAGCAACCTACAAAGTGAGAGAAAATAGTTGCAAACCATACATCTGATAAGGGGTTCATATAAAAATATATAAAGAACTCATACAACTCAATAGCAAAAAAATGAAACAAACAAACAAAAATGTTCAAATGGCAAAGGACCTGAACAGGCATTTTTCCAAAGAAGATATACAAATGATCAGCAGGTATAAAAAATGGTGCTCAACATTACTAACCATCAGAGAAATGAAAATCTAAACAACAATTACTTCACAGCTGTTAAGTGGCTATTATCAAGAAGACAAGTGATAAATGTTGGCAAGGGTGTGGAGAAAAGGAAACTGTTGTATATTGTTGGTAAGCATGTAAGTTGGTGCAGCCATTATGAAAAACAGTATAGAGGTTCCTCAAAAAATTAAGAATAGAACTACCACATAACCCGGCAATCCCACTTCTATACTTCTAGTATATATCCAAAGAAAATGAAATTCATATCTTGAACAGATATCTATACACCCATGTTCACTGCAGCATTCTTCACTACAGCCAAGATATTAAAACAACCTAAGTGTCCATCAGTGGATGAATGAATAAAGAAAGTGTGGTATATTATTCAGACACAATTAAGAAGAAAATTCTGCCATTTGCAAAGACATGATAGCATGCAGTAACATGGATGAACCTGGAAGACATTATGCTAAGTGAAATAAGCCAGATGTAGAAATACAAATGATATATGATTTCACTTAAGTGGTATCTAAAAAAGTTTAGCTCATAGAACCAGAGAGTAGAATTGTGGTTACCAGGAGGTAGAGGTGGGGAAAATGGGGATGTGTTGGTCATACTTATAACTTAAAGTTATAACTTATAATTTTAACTTTATAACTTATAACTTATAACTTACAATTTTAACTTTATAACTTATAACTTATAACTTTTAAACTTATAACTTTAAGTTATAAGATGAACAAGTTAAGGGGATCTAATATACAGCATGAGTGGAGAAGGATGTGCTCATTAATTTTACTATGGTAATCATTGCACAGTGTATACATATACCAAATCATCACATTGTATGCCTTGAGTATAAAATCTCTATCTGACAGATATTTAAAACAAATTTAATGCATTTTTTTTTTTTTTTGAGACGGGGTCTCGCTCTGTCACCCAGGCTGGAGTGCAGTAGCGCTATCTCGGCACACTTGCATTATTTTTTAAAAGGAGACAGCATGCTAAAGGAAGCACAAATAGCACTAACAATCCCACTAACCCTAAACTAATCATTTATCCATTTTTTTGCTTCCCTGTGCCCAGAGTGTCTAGCACATATTAAAATACTCAATAAATATTTGCTGAAAGAATAAATTGGTTCCAAATGGCTCAATGTTACATCTTCCTTGGATTTTATACTTTACCAAAGGACTATTTCTAATGCATATTTAGTTATAAAGGGAGAAGGGGCCAAAACAGGCATGTACCAATAATGGGAAGGCCGGAACTGCTGAAATGTTGGTGCATGTTGAGATAGCTTTAGCTCAATTCTTTGCCCCCAGGATAAATCTATACTGCATCATAATTAAACAGAGGAAGTGTCTGGGCCTAACACAGTCTAAAACATCTCCCTCCTTTTGCAAAAATTATCTTCATCTGAAAAGGCATGGAGAGTTCACTTGTTTAACTGAAGTAGTTTGATGTTGTTTATTTATCAGTCCTTAATAGAAAAGAAGAAAGCAATTATACCCAGGAGATTTTCTTTTTAAACCCCACATTTATATAGCATTGTATTCTTTTTATGCATTCATCCTTGATCACAGAGTCATGTATTCACTCCATCATTCATTCATCATTTATTTTATCCCTGTATGTAGTTATCCAGATGGAGCATAAGACTATCATAGTGTTTTTATAAAGTAAAAGTCTGCTTCAATAAAGACCCTACACAATGTTAAATCCAACATGTACTGTGAAGGGAAGTTTGCTTCCAGAAACCAGATTTCATGCTGCAAGCAAAGATGCATAGCAAGCAATCACAGCAATCTAAAAATAGACCAAGATACACCCCCAGCCCCAGCACTTCCATTCTTCATTCTTCAGTAGGAAAAACCCCAGAGTCACCTGATTCCTCAAGGGCTGTGCAATTGCAGCACCTTTTGAGTCCATGCTCCATTTTCTAGGCAACACAATGAAATCAATCCCTGTCATATGCTTCGCTTAGGTGTCACCATTATTAAAAAGCAATGTGGAGGCTGCCTGGGAAAAAGCTGATTAGCAACCATGGTTAAATAAAAGCCCTAAAATAGAATAATCAACCTGGTGGGGAATGGTCTCATCGCCACCTGTTGTATTTCCTCCATCCCCTGGAGAAGCAGCAGAAGGGTAAATGACCAAGGCTGTTCATCATCAGATTAAATAACAAAAAGAGCCAATAATCATTTTCTACTTCAATATTTGTTATACAATTTTATTTGTTATACAATATTTGTTATACAATTTTTGTATATTTGTTATACAAGTTTTGTCTACATCAGTTGAAAGAGTGCTTCCTGTCTGGAAGCAACATTAATAGTGAATATGAAAGAGAAAAGAGATGTGTCTATCCATTCAATTCCCCATCCCCTCCTCCTTCCCTCCAATTCTCTTTGACATCATCCCAGTGTGTACTTATAGTAAGTAAGAGGTTTGCATCCATCCATAAGTGTTTACATCTCTGATTGGTCAATTGTGTCATAATTTAGCATACCTTTTATGTCAAAATCCCCAGGTTTTTCCAGGATTACTTATGAATTGAGTCCATTTATTTTTGTATTTTACAACTCCCTATGAGAGTTTAGCATGGCCATTTGTCAATTATCTCTGGCAAAGAGGTAAAATACAATGGTGTAGTAGAAAACAAAGAATGGCAGCCAGGGATAATATAAGTAGCAATAAATTTTGAATCAGGAGTCCTGGGTTCAAATTCTAGTTTTATATCCTTTTGAAACATGTGCCGTATATGTTTAGTGAGAATTTTTTCAAGCCAAGTTCTTACTTTATTAAAAAAAATTTATCCCAAACTAATGTACCACATAGTAGTAATCTAGTCTATTTTCTTGTCTAAAAAATTGGGATAATAAAATAACTTAGATGTCTGTTATGAAAAATAAATGAAATAAATGTGAAAGGGATATTCCAATATGAGATCCTATTATTAATAATGTCAGTACATAATTATATCAACAGATCCTCAGAACTCCTTATGCAAACTGATGTTCTCCCACCAAACCTTCACCCAAGACACTGACAAGCTGTAATTTTTTACTGTTTGAATTTACCACACTCTCCTTGCCCCATCGTCTGGCCATAATGAAGGTGTTAGCAGCTGGGAAACACAGAATACTGGGCAGACCAAGATAAGAGAGAAAACAATAAGGTCAGGGACCATCACTCCCTGAATACCCAAGAGTTGAGGTTTGTGGGCATTAATAAGTAATAAAAATTATTAATTAATTAAAACTCACATTGCAAATGTAGTTTTGTTTGTAGTTGAGGATTGTTAATTCCAGCTTATATAAACTGACAAATAACTTACAGTGAAATTTTCTAAATGTTGACCCATAGATCATTTTTATCATTTTTTCACCAATTTACCCATCCAAATTATTAAAATCATACATAGACATTAGTAATCCTGAGTCTCTCACTTCCTCAGAATTTTAAAATTTGAAAGGTTTGGAGAAAAGTGCTGTGCAGTAAAACTTTCTGAAACGATGGAAATGTTTCATAATTTGCACTGCCCAACACAGTAGCAACTAGCCACATGTACCTAGTGTAATGGAGGAACTCAATTTGTAATTTTATTTAATTTCAGTTTCAACATAAATAATTAACCAGAGTCGATATGCCAGAAGCTATTCAGATACCTCTATCCTGGTGGGAATTTGAAAAGGGGGAGTAATCAATCTTTGTTTTTTAGAAATAGGGTCTTTCTCCGTCACCCAGGCTGGGGCACAGTGGCATGATCACAGCTCACTGCAACCTTGAACTATTGGGCTCAAGTGATCCTCCTGCCTCAGCCTCCCAAGTAGCTAGGACTACAAGCAGGCAACACCAAAATCAACCATTTTCTGTTTTTTATTTTTGAGACCAAATCTTGCTACATTGCCCAGGCTGGTCTCAAATCAATCATTCTTTAGACATGATTTAGTGAGAGTCCTTCAAACTCTGTGAAGAGAATGAACTAAACAACCAATTCAAAAGGGAGGAAGAAGTATCCATATTTTAATCAATCAGGCCAATAGCCAGCCTCATGAGTTATCTCAGTGTCCTTGTTTGCTTGGACATGCAAAAGGTCTGACGTACTCAGATGCTCCTCCCTCTTAATAAAATCTAGGAATCCAGGGGTTTTTCCAGGTAAAAGTGTAATCATTGCATCAGAGGAGACTGATGCTTCCAAGCTTTGCCTCAGGAATTGATCCTGATTGGTATAAACCTATTATGGTGGCCCATGATTTAGACACTAACTTTTTGATGTAATTTTAGCCAATGAGACATGAAGAGCAGTCAGCTAGAGAAGGAAGGATGTGGGTAGGGTTATTTTTGAAAATCGGTTCCTCCTCCTTAACAAAGACACTGGAAGAGATATCTCATCTTCTGCCAGAGCTGTCATCTATGAACATGATGCTTGGAACCTCAACAGCCATATTGTGACTGTGAGGAGAGCTGGTCTAAGGCCTAACCCATCATGCTGAGGATGACAGAACAGAAAGCTGGAAAAAACCTGAGCATTGGATGACAATGCTCAGCCTCTGAACCAACCAATCCTGGAGTTATCCTATCCTACTACTATTCTTCTACATATGTGAAATAACATAAACATTCTTTTGATTCTTTTGGCCACTTTGGGTTGGATTTTCTGTTACTTATGCCCAAAGCATTCTGATGCATTTGCCATCTATTAAGTGCTGGATAGGCACTTAACAGGCATTATTTCATTTAATCCTTGTGACAACCAACCAAAGCAAATTTCAAACTCCATTTTGCAGCTGAGAAATCTGAGGCTCAAGCGAGATGAAGTTACAGAGGTCACCTGACTAAGAAACAGCAGTGTCAAGACTGAAACTTAGGTATTCTTGATCCCAAAACCCATGTACTTCTCTTCCAGCCTCTGCCTCTTAGAACTGTATGTCGCAAAGAGCATGTGAATTAGCAGACAAGTCAGAGCGGCCTGTTTCCTGCACTCAGCTGCATTACTTTCACATCATCTGTGGATTCTCACGTGTAGAATAAAGTGATCTGCCTAGATGATCTCATCCAACTATGATTATAAATGGAAAACAATTAAAGCTGTGATTCATTTCAATTTTTATTTCAAAAGCATTCCCTTCACACTTTTCCTGACAGCTGAGAAAGCAGGCTTTGAAGCGGAAACTCTACCTCCCATCAGACATTCTGCGGGTCCCTCTCTGACTTTCTGAGGCCTTAAGCTTGGCTAGGTAGGTAGGGTATGATTGGGGCTGTTACAAGAAAAAGCACACCTTTTACCCACTTCCCTTACCAGCCAGCAGGGTGCCTCAACACTTTGGCCTGCCACAGAGGCTGGTGCCTCAGCGTGCCCACTCAAGAGTGAGGATGTGGGATGTATAATAGAGGCAGGGAGTGAATCCAGCAGCATCTTGCCACTATTAGCCAACTCCAAGGTGTGCTACTTCACAGAATAATTATATGCTAAGTGGTTCATTCACTTGCTTTGTTTTGATTCCCTACGGACTCTCTCTCTTACCTGTGGAATAAAAATTTCCAAGACTTCTCATTTGGTTGCCAGGGAAATAGCTTTAAGGCCAAAATTTATGTCCGCCTTTCAGGCTGAAGTCTATTTAAAAACTTTGAAAGCATTTAAGTGGGGAAGCAAAAAGAATAGGATGTTCCAAAATAAGTAGCTATTCCTCCTGCCAGGAGGTGGAGCTTAATCCCATCCCTCATAAGTGTGGCTGGACTTAGTGACTGGTTTCCAGTGAATAAGAGTATGGAAAGGACATGTAGTCCCAGCTACTAAGAAAGCAAGAGAATAGCTCAAGGACAGGAGTTCAATGCTGTAGTGTGCTATTATCATGCCTGTGAATAGCTACTGCACCCCAGCCTGGACAACATAGCAAGATCCCCATTTCTAAAAAAAAAAAAAAAAAGAGCATGGAAAGGGGAATATGGTAACTTTAAAGTAGAGAAATTTGGCAAACACTACCTTAATTAAGTGATCAAGTCTAGCAAAGTGAGTTAGTCATGTGGATATCACATATGCCTGGTAGGTTGTGATGAGGAGAGAACTTCACTTCTGTGATCTTCCTCCTAAGATCCTAAAACCCTAAACTAATCAGGAGAAAAAATATCAACAAACCCAAACAGAGAGATGATATTTGACCAGTATTCCTCAAAATTGTTGAGGTCATTCAAAGGAAAGAAAGACTGAGACACTGTCACAGACCAGGGGAAACTTAAAGAACGAGGACAACTAAATGCAGTGTGGTACCCTGGATGGGATCCTAGAACAGAAAAAGGACATTGGTAGGGAAATTGGCAAACTCCAAATAAAGTTTGAAGTTTAGTCAATACAATAGCCATGTACTAACATTGGTTTCTTGTTTTGACAAAGATACCACAGAAATATAAGATGTTAACGTTAGGAGAAACTGGGTGAGGTATATGGTGACACTGTGTATTGTCTTTGCAACTTCTCTGGAAATCTAAAATTATTCCCAAATAAAAAGTTTATTTAACACCCACACCCCAAAAAAATAATAGAAGGAAATGAAATAGCTGGCCTTTTTTCAGTTTGTCCATGACCACACACGTGTCTGTCCCTGACTCTGTGCACTTACACATTCTGCAGTTGGGTTTTGAGTGGGAATGAAAAGTAGGTTATGAGAAGACAAAGAGAATAGGACAATTTTAAATAAAGAGGAAAAGGAGAGGAGAAGAAGGAGAAAGTGATAGATAAGGAAGAGAAGAAGAAAAGGCAGAAGGAGAAGGGGGGAGGAGGAGGAAATAGAGGAGAAGGAAGAATAGGAAGAGGGGAGAAGAGGGATAGAGGAAGGTACAAGGGCAAAGGCACTCAAGGAGGTTTTATTCTTGCTCAAGAGCAAAGAATAACATCGCAGTAGCAGAACATAGTGAGCGCAGTGAGGTCTGTGCACAGGCCCTCAAGGGTGTCAATTTCCCGGCAGCCTGATATGTTTAGGGTACTTTGCTCAGAATGGCCAGAGGGTGTAGAAATGGGACAAACTTCTCCAGAAGGGACGTGAAAGTGACTGGCCGGACACTCACCAATCCCACTTTCTTGTCAAGGGCCCACAGAAAAACTACACTTCCCAGCCATTTTGCTTTTAGACAAGGACACTATCACTCAGTTCTGGCCAGTGGTGTGCAGGTGGAGACAACATGCACCACTTTCCAGGCTAGCCTCTAAGACATCCCACACCATCCGCCATCTTCTCTTTTTCTCTCCTGTTCTCTGGACGTGCAGCTGGAAGCTAAGGCTTCTGAGATGGCAAAGCCCCTATGGAAGATGCCCAGATTCCTGAGTCCCTGGTTGGAGGTAGCCCCAAAGAAGAGATGCTCAAGCTGCATAAGATGGTGGATGAGTAAGAAATAAAGCATTTGTGTGTTAAGCCACTGAGACTTGAGGGTTATCTGGCAGCTAGCCTAACCCAATGCAGAATATACATATACAAATAACTCTCATGACCAAAACATTTTAGGGTAGTTCAAAGTGTGGAGAGACCAGTTCAACTGGCAAATAGCTTCAGAGAGGAGGCAGCATTTGTCTGTACCCTCAAAAAATGACAACTTTTGGTCTTGCAGAGTTGGGAACTGAATATTGTAGGTGGAGAGATTGCCCTAAGAGAACTACAAAGAAAACCACAGCAGGGCATGGTCAACAGCAGGGATTGGCACCTGATTTGCTTTAGCTGGGACACTATGAGAAGGAATGGAAAGATTTTAAAAAATAAGTCCGTGAAAGAAAGTTCAGGTCATACCATAGTGAGTCTTAAGCGATGCTTTAAAGAGATCCCTTAGGTACTTAAGTTTTGTAAGCAAGGCGGTAAAAAGAATAGAGCTGAACTATAGGATCATTCTGATCCCACATACGAGATGATTGGGGAGCCCCATGAAAAGACTTCTGCAGTATTCTAGTGGGAACGGCCTGACCTAGGGAACAGCGAGAAGGGTAGAATCCTGAGAGACATTCCAAGAGCGGACATCCCATCTGCTGTGCAGGACACAGTGTCACTGACCGTGACTTTATGTGACTCAGATGGAATCAGGCTTGAGCTTCTCTTCTTGCCATTCCCATGTGCTATGCTAAATTCCTCCTGTCTGGGGGGCTACCATATATTTTGCAGCTGTCAAGTGCAAACAGTTCCCAGAAAAAGAGATTAAATAGGTTTAACTTGTTATTCAACAAGTTGTTCCCATCTTCCTTTGCCCACAGCCAAAGCCCAAGACTCACATTTTAAAGGGCAAAATGTACTTTTTCTCTTTTATTTTCTCTCTTTCCTCCTTTTATTTGTCCTCTTTTTCTACCAAATTTAGTTCAACAAATATTAAATGTCTATTCACAGAAGTTGTGCAAAGTATTACAGATATAAATTAAAGTGTCTGAAATTTGGTGTCCCTTATGTAAAGAGCCAGAAATTCTAACGCACATGTAGCTAACTGTAACACAAAGTGCAATGACGTGTGTGACCCCATGCTACAAGAGCACGCATTCTGCCCAGGTAGGGTGGGAAGGCACTGGGGATATCTGACCCAGACCTGGACAGATAAATAGAATGCTGCTGAATTGAGAGATAGAGATGGGCATCCCTGGCAATGAGCAGAAACACACAAGCATAAAGGGCTTGCCATGGTGGGCAGTGGTAAGGAGTCTAGTGTTTCAGACTCTTGATTTGAGGTGACAGAAAAGGAACTCATGCTGACTTAAGCAACAGAGAGACAGAGAGACACTATATCAGCTCACAAAATCAAGCTTTATCTACCTTCAAATAGATCCAGGGGCTCAAATGAAGCCACCAAGACTTTGTGTCTCTCTGTCTCTCTTCTGTGCCAGCTTCGTATACAGGTAGGCATTTTCCCCGGGGTGCAACAGGACCCCTAGCAGCTCCAGACATGAATCCTACCAACTTGGCAGCCTTTGTGGAAAGGCAGCACCACTTTCCCAGTAATTCCTGAAAAACCACAGATTGGTTTTGATTGATCCAGCCAGAAATACCTGCCCATCTCCAGGCAATCATCATGGCTGGAGGAATCCTGTATTTCTTCCGGCCAGTCATGGGATACAGGACCCATCCTGAGGGGCTAAGAGGTGGGATCAACCTATGAGCTGGAAGTAGGGGAGCCGAACTTCCCCAAAGGGAAACCAGGCTGCTGTCACCATGGAAAGGAAAGATGCATGCTGAGTAGGAAACAAATGTCCCTATACCTGCTGTGGCTAGGGAACAGCATAGAAGTACAGAAGGGAGGTATGGTTAGGGGTGAGAGGGCGGGAGCAAAACCAAACTGGCACCAGATAATGAATCCCTTTGCTGACATGCAAGAGGTAGTGGATTTTATTCTTCGCGCTGCTGGTTCTCAACTATTTCCCCCTTAATGTAAATGATGAACACCACCATCTGCAGGCATGGCTGGGTGTTGTTTGTGAATTTTCCATGCATTAACTCAAATTCCACCCTTACTCCATCCTTACTCTCCCTGGATAGACAGCAATGATACAGTGAACCTTGCTGTAATTGGTTTTTAAAGAGTAAAACAAAAAGTATAAATTATTCACAGACTTCTGCTCCCTAATTATTAGCAATAGCAAATTACTTTGATTCAACAATGTCTCCCAGTGCCTCTGTCGAGCACAGATGTTGTCGGCAATGGGGAGCCGCTAAAGGTTTTTAAATGGTAGAATATGTTGTAAGAAGGTAACTGTGATGGCAAAACGTAGGCTGGATTGGATGAGAAGATTCTAAAGGCAGAAAGGTCAGTTGGGAGGCTATCATGGTGGGAAGGGAGAGGAACCAGGGACCTGAGCCAAACTAATACAGACAGTGGAGATGGAGCAACTGCTCATAGAGGTATTGCACAGGACATAGCTACTTATTAAATGAAGGACAACAACAGAGTAATGATGCTTCAGGTTTAGCTGACACCTTCTAGACCATCCATTCTCACACCCTTTTTCCCATTAGCTGTGTCACTTGCCAGCTAGCACACACACACTGAAAAACAGTAAATGAGATGGACAGAGATGAGGATTCCCATCTGAGCAAAGCTCCCACTCTCAGGTTCAAATGAGTGTTTCTTCACATCTACTTATTAATTGTACTTTAAAATACAATACAGTAATTTATAGTGATAATTGACTATTTTGATGTGATTATTCATGATTCTGTGGGCATCACTAATGATGCCTATAATTATAATTATTACAAAATTATTATTATTACTAATAACTATTCAAAATAGTGCCTTGAATTTTATAGCCCTTTACAAAGCACTTTTATCTATCTCTATTTATTTTATTTTCACCGTAATTCTGATGCAAGTATTACCAATCCCATTTTACAAACCATATCAGACTGAGTGAATTGCCCCAATTCCTATAGCACACAAAGTGGCAGAGGCAGGGTTGAACATCCAGACTTCTGACTCCGAGAACAGTGATTTTTCCACTTTGTTTTTGTGCTCATTATCTGCAGTAAAAATAAATCAGTGAAAACTGTACCCTCAGTCTGAGAACTGGATTATCTGCAGGTCTTTAGATTTTTAGCTAGTTACATTTTTTTCCAAGGAGAAAATTTAAGTAAGGAGGAATAAGAAGGGGTAGTTAGCATGGGGGAACTGGAAGCTAATAATAACAGACGGATGGACAGATGGCTGCCATGTGGCTCAGTTTCAAGGATTTCCCAGGACTCTAAGGTTACTCTGACACCAGTGCCCTGTCATGGGGCCTGAAACTCTGCATTTCTGTTAACAGCACACTCTCTCCAGAACACCCCACCTAATGTGCTATTTGGGAGGAGTGTATCCATTTCCCCCACTGGAGCAAATGACCACAACCTTAGTAGCTTCAAGTCAACACAAATGCATTATTTTACAGTTCTTGAGGTTAGAGGTCCAAAATGGATTTCACTGGGGTAAAATCACAATGTTGGCAGGGCCTCAAAGAGGAGGATCCATTCCTTTCCTTTTCCAGCTTCTAGAAGCTGCCTACATTCCTCGGCTTGTGGCCCCTTCCTCCATTTTCCAAGTTAGCAGTGTGCCATCTTCAGATCTCTATCTGGCTATAATCCTCTTGCCTCCCTCTTTCACTCATCAGGATACCTTTGATTATATTAGGTTCTCTGAGATAATCCTGGATAATCTCTCCATCTCAAGATTCTTAACCTAAATACATCTGCAAAGACCCTTTTTGCCATGTGAGGGAACACACTCAAAAGTTCCAGGGATTTGCATGTGGACATCTTAGGGAGGAATTATTGTGCCAACCACAAGGAGTAATATATTAACAGATACTAATGTTGTCTAAATGATCAGATTAGGTAGCTGTCATCTTTCTGAAAGCAAAATATGAAGTGAATAAGGCATAGAAAAAATGAGTTTTTATAGAAATTAAGGAAGTCAGGAAAGTTTACTAAAACAGGGATTCTTAACCAAGGGATAAGTTGGAGGTATTTTTCCATTGTTGTTCTCATATATTGTTTATATGAGAACATTTTTACCATATGTCAAAAAGTAATTTGGCAATATATATTTCCATTTTAATTGATCTGGCAATTCCACTGCTAAAAATGAACAAAAGTACTTCAAGATGCAAGTACAAAGATATATACTTAATCCCCACCAAGAAGGCATTGCTAAGCAAATTAGAAAACATTCACATAATGGAATACTCTGGTGTATTTTAAAAGGATGAAGTAAATCAATCAGCATATGCTGACATGGAAAATCCCCCCAAAAAATTTAAAAAATTGTTTTCAGAAAAAAAAAGATGCTGAAGAGCCCATTTAGTGTGAGCTCATTTGGTAAATAAAAAAAAAAAAAAGAAAGAAAGAAAAACACTATTTTTAGGTATGTTTTGTGTTTGCATAAAATGTTTGTCTTTGGGAAAAATATCAGTGACCATTAGCCAAAAGGAAGACTTTTTAAATTTTTCTGTACTATTTGAATTTTTAATCACATACACACATTAATTATGCCTTTTTTGAACTATTTAAATATGCATGCCCAGGCCTTTTTCTAGAGAGTCTAGTCCAGGAGGTCTAGTGTAGAACCCACACATGGATATTTTGAAAAAGCTCCCAAAGCCATTCTGTTGGGCATCCCAGGAGGTTCTCAGCTGGGTCACTATTGGCATTTTAGCCAAAACAGTCCCTCCTTGTGCTGTACTCTCCTTCCAATTTAGGAACTTAGAATCTTCCTCCCACCCCCACTTCCAAGCATTGAGACAACCACAATTCCCACATGTATTTTCTCCATCGCCCCCTGAGGGGTTGGAATAGTCCTGCAGGATACCTGGGCAGGATCTGGGTTTGAAAGGGCCTTAACTGGCTGAAACTTCCAGACAAGGCAGAGAGCTAAAGCTGATGCCATTGGGAGTTGGGGGAAGCCATTATACCCCCTAATAACAGGCCCCAAACTTTCTGACCACTATGCCTTCGCAAAAACTACTTCCTCTCCCTGGAACTTGCCTCTCAACCCATTTATTCTTAAAAAAAAAAAAAAAAAAAAGCCTAACCTCTAAAATAACTATATATCTTGCTTTCAAAACTCAGTTAAATGACATCATTCCAAGAAGCCTTGCTGAACTCCCTGCTGGTGGAATGATTCTGTTCTCCCCACAACCCTAAAATTCCCAGAGCATTCTGAATCACATGCAGTCTGTGCTAATCTCACTACTATGAGTCACACATCTTTTTATTTTTATTACCATTGCCCATTAGAAATACAATGCAAACCACACATCTAATTTTCTAGTGGCCACATTTTAAAAAGCAAAAATAAATCAGTGAATTCATTTAACATATTGCACTTAACCAATATATCTAAAATATTTAAGTATGTAATTAATATTAAAATTATTGAGATATTTTATTTGTATATATTAAGTCTTAGAAATCAGTGTGTAATTTACACTTACAGTGCATCTCAATTTCGCAGATAAGTTTTCATCAGAAAGACTTGATCTATGTTTCATAAAATGGACATTTGAGAAAAGTAGATTCACATACTCAAGTTGTTCCAACAGTAGGTGTTTTTCAATAACTAAATTCATCTTAGCTTCTCAGCTTATATATTTAAGTTTACTAAAATTAAATAAAATTAAAAATTCAGTCCCTTTGTGGCACTGTCCACATGTAACTAACGGCCACCATCCTGGACAATGCCACTATATACACTAATAAACTGTAAACTCCTCAAGGATTTACAGAGCCTTACTCATTGCTGTATCCCCAGCTCCCAGGTCATTGCTTTGCACATAGTTATTACTCTATAAATGTGGGCTGAATAAATAAATGAATGAATTGTTCATCTTAGTGTTACCCACAGCATCCAGGAGGCCACTTTGCATATATGACAATAATTGTGGATTTTAGTTACATAACACTATACAGTTTACCAAGCTCATTATCTAATCATCTCACAAGCACTCACTGAGAAAGATATTTTCACTTTTCAGGTGGAAAACAAAATGAAAACAAGATTCAGAAATGTTCATTGCTACGTGTAAAGACATCGGTAAAATGGCAAAACCAGATGTTGAACCTAGATTTTCTGACTCCCAATTAAAGTCCCTTCAATTGACCACACCTGCTCTTCAGTTACTCAACAAATGTATGGAGATTAAATTAAACACTGCAGAGTACCCAAAGAATGCTGAGTAAAGCTGAGAAAGGATGCTCCCCAACGTCTTATGTCAACAGATAACATGAACATCGAAGTTAGTTAGATATTATGCTTCTATTAGGGTAAGGGTCAAAGCAAAACATTCTAAAACCAAAACGATTACAGTTAACACCTGTTTGTTAAGAAAATGTCAAGTGAAGGAGGGTTGGAACAGTGTCTGAAGAAGGACAACAAGAGAAATTATTAGCCAGAACACCTCTGATCTCAGACCACACTGCTCATCTGGGCAATTCCACAAATTCTGCCTGAAGTGTGAGAATCTACCCCAAGAAAATTATTCTAAATCTATAAAAATCTATTTGGACGAAGATGTCCATCACAGCATTGCTTATATTGCATTTGCAAAAACACTTAAATAACTTCAGTGTCCAGATATAGAGAGACAGTTGACTAAATTACAGTACATCCACTAAGGAACATTTACAATTTTTTTATATTTGTGGATGTTTAAACACGGGAGAAATGTTGGGCGGGTTATAATGGTAAATTTTAGAAAGTGATACTATGTGATCAAAGAGGAGTTAAACATTCATAAAGAAAGTCCATCAAATTTTAACATTTGGAAAGAAGGAACAATGAGTGGCATTTTCTCCTTTTCCATTTTCCATGCGCATGTATCACTTTTATAAGAAAAACTTCTTTTAAGAAAACTGTCTTTAAACAAACAGGCAAACAGGGCTTAGCCTTCCTGCCCACTCCCACTCCACCCCCATTGTGGGTAATGAAGCATAAAGAAGAGAAAGTAATGATCCCACATTCTGTCTGGAAAACGGGCTTCTACTCTAATCAAGGAGATAATCTCTATCTCTAAGTTGTTGATCTAAGCTCCTGGGTGGGTCAAGAACGATCATCCCTCTTTGGAAGGATGTGGCAAATATTCAGTCAACAGTCTAACTTGATGCCCAAGGTCACACAGCTCTGCAGAACTGACTCCCAGCACCAGATTCAACTCAACTGTCAGAGCAGAGCTGCTCATATTCCCAAAGTGCCCTGGCTGGCTTCTGGCAGAGCCACTCTTCTCCGGGTCACATCATTGTAGGGTGGCCTTACATGTTTGGATAATCGCAGCCCAGCTCTGGGAGATGTTACTCACACTATTTAAGAGAGTCAGCCACATTAAGTTTTCAGTGATAAAGAGCCTAGAATGGCAAATGCCCTTGCATTTGCCAGCCCAAAGGCTGGCAGAGTTTCCAAACCCTCCTGGGCTCTCCTCTGGCCTATGAAGGAGCATCCCAGCCTCCCTTTCTTCAAAGGTCAGTAGGGTTTCCCTAGGGTGCATTGCAGTTAAAGATGATCTTCCAAGATGACAGTCTCACACCTTCCTGATGGGCATCCAGAGAAACAGGTGGAACCATTAAAACTCACCTGAGAGATTAAGCACAGCTCAGGGATTAATCCCTTGGATTCTGAGGCCAGACTATAGGGGTTCAAAATCCAGCTCCACCACTTGAGAGCTAAGTAAACATGACAAGTTACTTAACTATGTTTCAATACTCCCAATGAGTTAATATATGCAAAGCACTTTGAATAGGACCAGACCCATACTAAGAACCACATAAGGGTTAGGGCTTCGTTCATTTGCAAATATTGGTTGAATGCTTCCTAGTACTAGGGGCAACCATTGTAGTCCACCAGCAGGGGCCCAGCTCCATGCTGAGCTTTACGTACAGTATCATTTTTTAATGCTTACAAAAACCATGCAATGTAACTCTGAGTATTTCTGTTCTATACCTGAGAACTAATGCTGGGAGGAGGAAGCAGCTTGCATCAGTTCTATATGACAAAGTCCCCATTCAAACCTAGGTCTCTGGGGACTCAAAAACAAAATGTCTTCCCAGATGAGGTCCCTATTCTTCAAAGAATCGTATATGTAAGAAATTCTAAAAACATTACTTACTCTGGCCCATAATCAGTATTTATTTCCTAAGCAATAAACCTTCCTTCAAACCAAACAGACTCTGTAAACACAATAGTGTTTCTTAGCAGTCACATGTGCGAAGTCCCCAAACCAGCTATTTTTAAGTTAGAACCAGCCCAACCCCCACAAACAGAATGATAAACGACTCCCCAAGACAAAGATATTCCACTTACCAACTGTTCCCATGAAATACTTCAATTCCCTTCACTCCGTAGTTATTTATTGCCCAGAACTAATTTCCTAGCCTTTATGGAGCAGATTGTCTCTTAACAGTTCCTGAGAGCTAATTGTGTGCATCTCTTCCCAACTCCATTCTGTCACTCTATTTTGGAAATTGGAAATTGGAAATGGTGGGAATATTTATACTACAGAAACTGGCAAATGCTAATGTCCACCAACAGCTGAATGGATAAATAAATCATGGTATATCCATACAACAGAATACTACTCAGCAACAAAAAGAAATGATCATACATGCAACAACATAGATGGCTTTTTAAGTAGTTATACTAAGTAAAAGACACATCAGATTTGAAAACAGAATACATACTGCATAATTCCATTTATATACAAATCTAGAAAATGCAAACTAATCTATATAATCAATAGCAACAGAAAGCAAACCAATGGCTGCCTGGGACAGACTGGGGATAGCATGAAGAGGCAGGAAGAAGGAGTTACAACAGGGAACGAAGAAATTTTTGAGGGTAATGGTTCATTATGTCGATTATGGTGATGCCTTCACAGGCTCAAATGTCACACTTAGCCAATTGAATATTTGAACATGTACAGTTTTTTCTACGTCATTTATATCTTAATAAAGCTGTTTTTAAATGTTCTGTTTATTCCTATGATGACATTTTTATTTTAATAAGTGTAAACAAATGCCACTTCACTATGCAGAATCATTGATTTACTTCTCTATTTCTCTTACTATATTCTAGGTTCCTTGAGGGCAAGAACCTCCATGAAGTCTTTCCTGGGCACATGCTTTCTCCTATCTTGTACCCCATCTCCTTGCTCTGGAGTAGGGCATGACTCCATTCTCTGTGCTCCTGTTTCCAGGTAGGTCATGGAGTGGAGTGGAAAGCACAAAGGCTTGGAGGTCAAAATGATGCAGGTTTCACCCTCCGCTCTGCTGCTGTTCAGTTGAGTGTCCTTGGGCGTGGCACATAATTTTTCTGCACCCACTTTGCTAGGGCATAAAAGAGGGAAGCTATGGATCCCTGCCAGGAGCAGAAAAGACAGTGACTACAGTCCTCACATGAGCAGTGTGTCTGTGAAAAGCACCAAAACAGCATAGGCATCCTCTGGCTTTAACAAAAGGGCAGGCTATCTTGGAAGTAATAATTTTAAATAGTCACTTCAAAGCTGTGACAAATGATCCCTGTTGCATGAAACCTAAGGGTTCCAGGCTGATGGGAATTGCTGGAAGAAGCCCCATGAAAAGGGCTACTCAGGGCCCCTCTTTTAATGAGGATTATCAAGTAGAGATGCCCTTCGACCCAGTGTTTCTATTCTAGTTATCTACCCCTACAATGCAGTGTAAATTATCTAGATGGATATGGACTTATATCACAGCATTTCTTTAAAGAGTGAAAATCTGAGAAGAATCTAAATGTCCAGCAATAGTGATATGGGTAAATAAATGCTCACTCATCACATTCAGGTACATACACGCTACGTGGCAACATGGCAAAATGACTAAGGTAAAATGATCCATGAAAAAATTAGGACAGAAAAACTGTAGCCACACTATAATTATAACTATGAGAATAAGGCACAGATATTAAGACTTCAGAAAGCCAAAATGATCATGAGATCATATTCAGGACATTTTATCTCTCACCATTTATCAGCAGTCTACAGGGCATGCATATTATTTTTACGGCAAAATTTCACTTTGGAAAAGATTAAGAAACGAGGGACTAAGAAACTGAGGCAATGTCTCAAAGTCAGCCTATCCAGAGGGAAACGTGGCAGCCATTGAAATAGTAGTAAAAATAGCCAGTGCCCAGCAGGCTTTTGAAAGCTTCTACAGATCACGTTCCCAAAAGAATACATGCAATTTGCCTGCATTCTGTTGAATTGGCTTTTGGAGAAAGACAACATAAGGGACATTTGGTGACACTTCAGTTATCTAAAATGGCATGGACATATGGTATCTCGTGGGGTGGGAAAGCTCATTCTGTGATCATTCCAAATCTTTAGATGCCCATTCCAGATAAATGCTACAAACCCGTGAAGAGAAGGGAGCAAAATCTATCTGGTGACTACAGCTAAGATGGGCCTTAATGGTCATGACAGAAATGGTGACCTGCAGACGCAGCACCCGCCAAGGCAGTGTGGATGGAGAAGAATGAAAGAAAACAAGAGAAGGTCAAGGGGGAGCCTGGAACAAGCAGAGTGGGGGTTCTTAGCCCTGCTGCATGGCAGCAGAATGGGACCCAAAGAAGTTTTAAACATGCACTTCCTGGCCCCACCCAGCGAGGCTGGTTTGATAGCTCATAAGTCTACTATGCAGCCTGAGTTAAGAATCAGTGAAATAGAATGTCAATCAGAAATCTGAACAGGATAGAGCCCCACGTAGTGTAGTCAAAGGCAAGATTTTCAAGCAGGAGAAGATAAAATTTCAGCAAGAAAAAAAGTGACTGGTGGCTGCTGGTGTTGCCATTGATGTTGTTCAACGTGTTAGAATAGGGAAATGATTTTAGAATTTGTTTGGTTGCCTTATCTTAGGTGGATTCCTCTCTCTCTGCCTTTTTCTCTCTCTTTCCCCCCACAACACACACATCAAAAGGTTGAGCTTGAGTCAAATAACAGAATTCCTAGTGATATTTTATAATTTAAAAAAAGTATGGCCAGGCACAATGGCTCATGCCCTTCATTCCAGCATTTTGGGAGGCCAATGCAAGTGGATTGCTTGAGCCCAGGAGTCTGAAGCCAGCCTGGGAAACATGATGAAACCCTGTCTCTACAAAAAATATTTTTTAAAAATTAGCCGGGTGTAGTCACTTGCACCTGTGGTCCCAGCTAACTGGGAGGCTGAGGTGGGAGGATCACCTGAGCCTGGGAGGTCGAGGCTGCAGTGAGCTGTGATTGCACCACTGCACTCCAGCCTGGGTGACAGAGCGAGACTCTGCCTCAAAAATTTAAAAATTTAAAAATGTAAAATTAAATAAATAAATAAGTATAATTAATGGAGATTAGGCACTACACTAAATGCCTTTTTTAACCTTTTACTTAAATGATTATGGACACACAAGAAGCTGCAAAAATGGTACAGAGAGGTCCCAGGTACCCATTATCCAGCTCACCCAATGATAATATTTTACAAGACTCTAGTACATTATCCAAACCAGGAAATTGATGTGGACATAACAGAATTACCTAAACTACAACCTTACTCAGGTTTCAGGAGTTTTTATGCCTAGTATTTTTACGTACATTTACTCATTCCATCCTCCCATCATTATTGTTTCCATTTTGCAGAAAAGAAAACTGAGTCCAAGAAAAGCTGAGTAACTTCCCCAAGGTGGTAAGTTACAGAGTCATGATGGAATCTCAGCTTTATCTGACTCCAAGCTCTAGTGCTAACCTACCTTCCTTACCACCCCATACCATACAGTAGGCACCACTGTGGTCACAGCAGAGAAAGGGCTCTGGTGAGACCACAGGTGATGCTGGTGACTTGCTCACACGAGAGGTCTATGGAGGCAAATGTGTGGCAGACATGAGACCACAGCCAGGTGGGCAGTAAGTCTGAAGAAGGGCTTCCTAGTTCTCCAGCCCAGCAGCTAAAGTTGTATTCTTAGACTGAGCAATCTATGGCAGGAGGCCCAGGCAGGCAGGGAGTAAGCCCAAGGTGGCTGGCCAGCCAGTGCTGCAGTGAGAATCCACACCAGGCATGAGGAAATGGCAGGAAATGAGCAGGCTGGTGTGGCACCGACATTGGATCAGGGTGCAGAGGCAGGCAGGAAGCAGAGACCTCACTGAAAGGCAAATCCACAGCAGCATCAAAACCAGAGAATACAGACCTTCTGCCTCATTGCTGGACCAGGGAGGCAGTGTGGCCCAGTGGTTAACTGTGGGTTCTGGAGCCAAACTGTCTGGCTTTGAATCCCAGATCTTCCAACTGATAGTAGGATCTTGAATATGTTAATGTCTTTTTACCTCAGTTTCTCCATCTGTGAAATGAAAGTAATAAAAACACCTGTCTCACAGGGTTGTTAGAAGGATTCAATGGCTTAACACATAGAGCTTGTAGAAAAATGCTTGACACACAATCTCTAGTCAGTTTAGCTATTATTGTCATCATACACAATGTGACTGGATGAGGGATAAGAGGGAAACGCTAGAAAGTAAAGAGAGAAACCACCTCAAAGGTCCCAGGTGGCAGAGTGGTTGCTCAGTGCTGACGGCCCAGTGAACGTGGCTGATTAACCCAGAAAAGGTTAATTCCTCCACACAACACAGCCCAGAGCTCACAGTGCACCTTCCAAGCATTGAGCAGGATGCTGACACTGAGTCATATCACTTGCTAATTATAAAGCATCAGCTGCTGCCAGACACCATGCTCACCGCATGCATGCCTCCTCGACTCCTCACAGGTAGCCCCTGAGGGAAAGAACATCTAATCCTGTTAAACAGATGAAGAAACTGAGGCTCAGCTTAAATGGTGTGCTCAAGGTCAGACAGCAGGCAAGGGGTGTAACTGGGATTTAACCAGAGCTCAGTGTTCCCACTACACCCATCATTAAGACGAACAGAACGCTTCGTAACAATGGTGTCTAGCACAGCCATGGATCATGGGTTAGCAGGAGCAGGGAGCAGCACAACTGGGCAGAAACGGCCATGTGAGAAGAGTGGGATGATTCACCCAAACTCCTTTCTGTGGCTAAGTAACTGCCTCCCCCAACCCATTCCATGAGTTTCTCTCTACTCTGCAATTTCCTATACTTCCAATGGCATCAGTAAAGACAGATAAAAGACATTGTTTTCTTTTCATTTTATTTTATTTTTACTTATTTTAAGTTCTGGGATTCATGTGCAGGACATGCAGATTTGTTACACAGGTAAATGTGTGCCATAGTGGTTTGCTGCACCTATCAACCCATCACCTAGGTATTAAGCCCCACATGCATTAACTATTTATCCTAATGCTCTCTCTCTCTCTACCCCCACAACAGGCCCCAATGTGTGTTGTTCCCCTCCCTGTGTTCATGTGTTCTCATTGTTCAGCTCCCACTTATGAGCGTTTTCTACCAGATTAGGGGAACCCACAAGAGCCCCCATTGGCCATTCACATCACCAGCAGGACAGGGAATTAGACCTGGATCTGCTGACACACACCTTCATATTCTAAGTCAAAGTTCATTTCACCCTTTAGGGTTGATGTCTCTCCCTCTAGGGTTGATGGACCACCCCACCTCACCTCTGCTGGGCCTTTGTGACCTTTCTCTCACAAGCAACTGCCTGGACTCCAGATAGGGTGAAGATATAATGGCTTATAAAACACTGGATGAAAGAAGAGTCCAGAGTCTATACTGATACTAAAATGTAGACAGGGAGAGAAAGGGAAAGCTCTTATTTACAGTCAAATATCATCCAATACATAGAAAAGAAGTGATAGAGTTAGAAAATACCATTGATTCAGCCAAGTGCCATTAAGTGATGCTAGAACCATTGCATATGTTTGTTGGGAAAAAGGTTATTTACAGAGTCTCAAAGTGTCTCCCCAAAGATGATTTAATCACAATTAAGGTACCCATTGATTGTGAGAAAGGTACCCTGACAGTGGACAAATTGTGAGAAATAACTTTAACCAGTGATCAAAGTCAATATCACCCATAATAGGATAAATCTCCTTCCTCATTGCTGTGCCAAGAAGGACTCAGTGTCACTTATGTAGTATCCCTGTCAAATGGATGAACTGAGGACTCTAGAGGCAATGATCAGAAAAACCAAATTGAGGAACATTCTGCACAACAAAACACATGGCCTGTTTGCTTCAAAATGTCAGTGTCATGAAAAGCAAGAAAGGCTGAAAAACTGTTTCAGTTAAAAGAGACTATCTTCTTGTACTCATTAACCAACTTCTCTTCAACCCCCTCCCTATTTCAAATACAGTTAGAAGGAATAAGTTCTAGTATTCGATAGTACAATAGGGAAATTATAATTAACAATAACATATTGTATATTTCAAAATAACTAGAGGAGAACTGTAGTGTTCCCAAAACAAAGAAAAGATAATTGTTTGAGGTAATGGACATCCTGTTACCCTGATTTGATCATTGTACATTGTATACCTATATCAAAATATCACATGTACCCCAAAAATATGTACAACTATGTCAATAAAATACAAAAAATAAAATAAAATACGGGAACCTAAAGAAACATGACAACTAAAGGTGATGTGTGCTTCTGGAGTGGAGTCAGGATCAGAAAAAATATGGCTGTTAAAGACATTATTGGGACATTTGGTGAAATTTGAACACAGACTGTATATTAGATAATAGTGTAATATCAAGATTAAGTTTCCTGAATATGGTAACTGTACTGTAAGGAAATGACCTTATTCTTAAGAGATACAAGCTAAAGCTGAAAGGTCATGATGTCTACAATTTAGGATTAAAAGATTTAGGGGGAAAAATGGATAGATAGATGATAAACCTAAGGCGAATGTAGCAAAAGGCTCAAAAGGTGATTTAGATGGAAGATAATATAGCTCATTTTATTAGTCTTGCAATTGTTCTAGAAGTTTAAATATTGTCAAAATATTATTTTAAAAAACAAATGCAAAAGCATTTCTTAAATACAAGTACCTGTAAGTTGGCTTAGAGTTATACACTACAGCCAGATTGAGTGCTACCCGGGGAAATTTAACAACTAAGGAAACTCAACCCTGATTTGAGCAGATGAACTTAAAGATAAAATAATTAGCAGAACATTGCACAAACATGTAATTATACAATTATAACACAGGTCCCCTTCACACAGTTTTCTTATTCAAAAACGGGGCCATTTTCAAAGAATGAGAATGTTAAACCAATCAAAGTTTAAAATTTTGGATCCCTAGACCATGTTTACTCTTTGACTGACATATTCCTATTTCTGACTTTGCAGAGTTCATGAGTCACACTCTCAGGCAGTTTATGATATGCCCGCCTCAAGTACTTGAGCCTCGTTGCCCGAGCCAGAGTTATTTCCCCTTCTAAATGAGGACAAGCATGTCTGTAGCTCCTATACAAATAACAATGCTCCCATAACTGAGGTGACTTCCAGGGTTAGGAGGTAATTGGACCTAGCAAATTCACTTCTGGCTGCACTTAACAGTAATCAATAAATGGGGATCTGCAGCTAGGATACAGTTGTAGGGCTGTTTAGTCAATGACCATTAGCTACTACAGCATTTAGAAGGATGTAATTTAAAAAATGGTCTCTGTTCCAATCCATGTGGGAAAGCATATTTTCACAAGTTTCTTCCCAAAATTGTCCATGTACTTCCTCCAGGCACCACAGAACACCCGGTGTTTAATCCCTGCGCTGTTCTCCAGCTCCATTATTTCATCTCTGTCACAGGCCAGGAAACCTTCATTTTGATGTTACGTGTGCAGGAGACCAAGGCATGGAAATATAATTCCTAATTCTGTAACTTAATTTAAAAATATATACAGTCTCCTTTCCGCTTACTCAAAGATTGAGAGCTCCAAAGATTTCTGCCTGTGGAATAAAACTGAAACTCTTTCTCATGGCAAACAGGGCCCTACATTACATAGTCCGAGGCTTACCTTTGCTTTACCTGGTTCCAAACTTTACCTGCCTCTTGTTCACACACCTCAGTCACAAATCAAACAGTTCCTTCAACATAAGGCATGTGTTCCTCTCTCCTGGCCCTGGTTCAAACTGTTCCTTTTGCTTCCCTTTTATGTCCACCATAATCCAGGGTGAGCTGTTTTATATATATAAAACAGCACTATGAATATAGTGCCATTCAATATATTCATCGATCTCTGTGAGGTCTGGGAGAGAGGGAGAGGGTGGAGGAGGATAAATGGGGCCTGCAGTGGTCTGATTCACCTCATGCAGCTTCAGTCCCCAGCACAGGATGTAATTGTAGAGTATGCACTGAGCACATGAATGGGAAGAGAGCATTTGTTATCAGAAAAATTTTAATAAGAAGGAAACTGCTCCTTTTCCTCTAGCAAGATCAAAAACCCTGCCCTAATGCTGTAAATAGGAACAAATATTTCTACAGAGTAAAACACGGGGTTAAATTATCATAAGGTAATGAATCAATCACACCAATCAAGGGATCTACAGATTTGCATTATTACAGGGCACAGTTTTAAAGGGGTCTGCTTTATTTTTATTTAGGGTACCTTAATTTCACTGCAACAAACAAATGCAGTTAAAGTCATTCATCACGGAAAGTTGTAAGGGGTGACATATGGTGTTTTTGAGATGTTTCCCAGTGTACAGTCCCATATCAGTAGGCCAATCTGTCTCTTTACTTCATCCACCATTAAGACTTAGCCCCAAGCCTGGTACTGGGGAGGAGGAGGCTGTAAGAGAGGAGAAGTAGAAAGGCAGAGATGCAGCTTTTCTGGCAGGGGAGATGACAGGGCGAAGAGAAACCAGAGCAGAAGAGGCAAGGGTGAGACCTGAGTGTCCTCCTCTTCTCTCTCTGGAGGAATATCCGCCCAAAAAACGGAAGCTCTACACCAAAGTGAACTCAGTGGCCAGTAGAGTTAGGTAAAGGGAGGCTAAGTTTTAGCTTTGCCAGGTTGTCTGTAGGCTCTTTGTGGTTTGGACAGGCCCCACAGGCTCCCACAAGCTCCTGAAGCCAAATCTCAGAAGTTACCTGGGATTGTGACTGAGAGTTAGTCCTGGAGGTTGCCATGGGGACAAAGTGGCTACGGGCTAAAGGCTGGACCATCTGATCCTGAACCACATAAAAATCAAAACCAGACCATCCTCAGGGCCTAAAGCACTGCCATAGGAGGAGTGAAAAGGGGCTGGGAGGGAAATAAAGGCAGCAAGGGGAATCAGATCACACCTGCCAGCAGAGCCACACAAACCAGACACCATCTTGGTGAGCTGCAGGGTGCCAGAGGGGACTTCTGAACCAATGAGCATTTTACCGCAAGAAACTAAATCATCAGGAAAAAAAAGTATCATCCAAACGGTAAGTTCATATTTGACTTTAAATGTAGAGTTTCTCCCTAGTTCCCCTTAAAGTGGGGGCTCCAGAGGAAGACTAGTTCAACTAAAAAGGAAATTTTTTCATTTTCTCACACATCTTGGGGTATTGACAAAGTTGCAGCCCTGTTACACGGGTATTTCTCACATTAGGGCTGACAATCTATAAAGTACATTTTCTGAATAGTAACTCTTCATTCCCTACTAATTCACAAGAATAAACTCTCTATCCTCCAATAAGCCAAGTCAAGAAATTTTAGTGAAGAAAGGAATATGGGCCAGGTGTGATGGCTCATGCCTGTGATCCCAGCACTCTGGGAGGTCGAGGTGGGTGGATCACTTGAGGCCAGAAGTTCAAGACCAGCCTGGCCAACATGGTGAAACCCCATCTCTACTAAAAATACAAAAATTAGCTGGGCGTGAGGCTGAGGCACGAGAATCACTTGAACCCAGGAGACAGAGGTTATGGTGAGCTGAGATCACACCACAGCACTCCAGCCTGGGTGACAGAGCAATACTCTGTCAAAAGAAAGAAAGAAAAAAAGAAAAGAAGAGAAAAGAAAGAGAAAGGGAGAAAGGGAGGGAGGGAGGGAGGGAGGGAGGGAGGGAGGGAAGAAGGAATATGACGGGAGAAAGCCCCTGGCTAGCTGACTTCTGCAAACCACTGCCTATATTTTAGGCTTCCAAAGTCTGCAATGCATTTTCAACAGCATTACTCTTGCTGCCCTCTCTCCCAACCAGGAATTTCTCTAATGCCTGAGATGGACTTAATTTATACTTTCAGCTCCTAGAATTACACCACCCTTTTCATAGGAGGTTCGTGAGCTAAACCATAAAAAATGAATTGGGCTGCAAAACCACAACCCATTCATTCAATCAACAAATACACCTGAAGCATCTATGATATACCAGGCAATCCAGGCAGTGGGTCCCTGCCACCCAGAAAAATTTGTATCTAATGCAAAATACGAATAAGAATAATGTGGGATGTGCTACCATGGGCCAGTGGTAGTGTCCAGACAGCACATGGATAGGAGGTTGGGCAGCCCAGTTGTGGAGATATCCGAGAGAGTACAGAGCATCCTTGACCTTGGGCTACACCCGTGATCTCACTGCCAATCTCCTCTACTCTACTGCTCCCACCCTCATAGCTTATTGGTGCTACCTTCACACTTCAAATACTCTATTGAAAATATCTTCCCTATAAGTCTACAGGTTGTGTACAATGAAGTTATTGCTTATGCAATTGAAGACGAGAAGCGCATTCACCTTGCACCCCCATACTGACCCCCAGGGGTACTTTGGTCCAAGCTGATCTCAAATCTTCACACTTCCTTCCTTTATTTAGAGAGAATTTCAGGGATTCCCTGCATATTTTGGGTCTTTATGTGGGCTGGAACAGCAGTTCCTGTTGCTAATTAGGAAACATAGAGAAGTTTATCCACACTTCACACTGGCAGGGTGAGTTAGGTGGAAGCTCCAGAAGGAGTGTCCCGCTCCTCCTCCCAACCCAACAGCACTGAAAGCTTCCTGAGGGTTATTCTAGGATGAATAACTCACACTTTGTAAAATGTGCTGCTAAAATTTATTGTGATTGAGGCATATGCTGAGGGGTTGAGGACACCTCAGATGAGCTACATTCCTGGGGGTGGAAGCCTGGATTTCTCAACGGCCCGAGAAGAATGTGCTCTGGTTGGAAAAAGGATGCATTCTCTAGGGGGAGTCAGCCCTGGAGACAAGCCCACTGGCTAGGAGCCAGGTGTGTCCCTCAGCAGACCTTCTGTATGGAGGTCAACATCTGTGAACCTTTCTTGGACAATGAAAACAATCATATTTTGAGTATAATTACAATTTTCTCCTTCTGTTGTAGTTTCTCTAATCTCAATGCTTCCACAAAATCCCCTGTAAGACAATAAAAGTACAAGATACTAAAGAAAATTGTGACTTGCCCCATGTTCCCTCCCACTAGAGCCCATAGGGAAGATACAGCATCAAATATAAAATTAAATTTAGAGAGACTGGCCCAGAATATCCAGGCCAGTAGCATTAGAGCTATGCTCCCCGCGCCAAGCTAGAAGTGATGCACCAGCAGAGAACCACAGTGTGATGGAAGACTGTGGTCCTCCTAGAAGCAGATGTCAAGACAGGATTAGACATACAAGAAATGCAGTGGAGTAAAATCTGTAAAAACAAATGAGTAAAAAGCTGAGGGAGGCTGAGAAAGCCATCAGACCTGGATGCAGGTCTGAATCCCAGTAAAAGAAAGTTGGGTGGCAGTGTCTGAGACTGTACTGCAGCTCTAAAGAAAGTTCAGCAAGGCCGTTAGTGAGTCTGAACACCAAAGTCACCATCAGAGGAGTTCCAGGTCTCCCAGGAACAGCTGACCTTAGGGTCCCTGCCATGCTCAGTCATTGCCAATGGGTTCCTCTGGGATGCACAGCCTCGGCCATCACAGGGATGAATTCCCCCACACACAAGCTAGGAGGCCATGGGTCAAGTTCACTTTCTGTGATCAGAGATATGAAAGGTATATTCTCACGGCCACCACAGAGATAAGCCCTCCCTTCCCAAACTACCAGTGAGAGGACCAACAAGAATGCAAGAGGAATGATGTCTACCTCATATATACTTGGTCATTTTCTAACACTGGAAGATCTGTCTCTGAAAACTTACAAAGACAGACCTAAATATTGTCTTTATGTGAAGCCAAGGTTGCAATAAAAACTTCTCTAGGCTTTAAAAATTCTCAGAATTCATTCTTTCATTTTTCCCCTTGGCAAATGATTTGGATTTGCAAAGACTAAAGGTGAAAATTAACTCCAGGAAGGCAACACTAAGTCAGGAGAGTAGGTGTCCCCAGAAGTTTCCAATGGGTAAGCAACACTCAGTGATAGAAAAATATGTGTGACCAGACTTCCTATGAGCTAATTGGGAATTTTAACCCATGACTCATCCCAGGGCGGGGCCGAAGCTCCAGGGGACACTACCCCACACCATGCCATATCATCAGCCAGATTGCACATTTCCTGAAAGTAATCAAGTCAGAAACTGACATTTTGGCAGCAGCTCCTAGTGGAAAAATGACTGCCAAAAGCCAAAATGAGGATGAGTTCAACGATTTAATTCTGCATGGAAAACGCAATCCATTAAATGGGATCTGACAAGGCCTTAATCTCATCCGTAGCTGAGGGTGTTGGCTCAATGCAATTCTGCTCTCTGGAACATATTCTTAGTAAGCTATCTATAGAATCTAGAAAGCCTTTGCCAAAGCCCAAATAAGTCCATCCTAAGTGGGAAGAGAAGCTCACCAAACCCCCACTGACTCTGTAGGGAGTAAGCACACGATTCTTCCAAGTGCAAAATTATCAAAACCTGGCAACTCAACCTGTGTTGGGAGTCGCATGATTCAAAGCAAAGTAACTGAGATGGGCAATGCACTGAGTGGCTTCAGAATTTCCACCACTGCCCAAGGAGGTGGGGCCCACAGCCAGCATCACTCACAAAGCATCCATAGGGCTCATATTCCCTGGCTGGGGCCCGTTGCATAACCCAGTCACAAAAGAAAGAGTTGGGGGTGTAGAGGATCAATCTTCTCCCAAACAGGGTTTTAAAAACTGAGTGAGAAAGAATTAGAGGCTGTCACCTTCTTTGGCCCACTTAATCCTAACAGCAGCCCCCAAAGCCCATTATTTTACTGTTTGCATGTGAAAAATGAGGAAAGAGAACAAAAGCATTACTCAAATCATGTAGTTTAAAAGATTGTTTGCAAATTCATACTTGTGGGATTCCAAAGCCCATGTCTCACCACTCTGAAGGTGGTGGTCCTCAGACTATTGCATCAGTTGCAGCTTGTTAGAAATGCAGATTCACAGGCTGCACCCCAGACCTACTGAATCAGGATCTGCATTTAACAGGATTCCCCAAGGAATTCATTTAGACATAAGGTTTGAGAAGCAGTGCCTTCAATGGCTTCTATCCAAAAGGGTAGGTGGATTGAAAACATAAGTCTAGACTAGAAAAAGATTTAGTGCAATAGAATAGGGCCAGTCTTATAGGATATATAAAATGTGTATCAAAATATAACTCAAACTATATATCCAAAGTGCACACTCGAATTAGTATAACCAATCACACCATATCTTTTTTCACCAACAACAAATCCAGAGACATGAAGTCCAAAGTTATGTGGTGCTAGTAGAATACACTGAAGGAGCATGGCTGTAGAGCTAGGTGGACTTGGTTGAAAATCTCCAGCTCTGCCACCTGCTGGGTGACTTTCGGCAAGCTGCTTGATCTCTCTGAGCCTCAGTTTCCTGACCTGTACAACTGGGATAACAATACTCAACTTGCCAGCGTTTTGAGGGGATTAAATGAGTAAATGAATGCACAGTCCTCGGGACATAGCAGATGCTCAATAAATATTGGTTTCTCTTACTTGTGGTACCATCTGAGCCAGGTCCCTCCCACCTCTGGGAATGTGTATACCAGAGGCTGGGGAGAGAAACCTCTCTCAGCAGCCAGCTCTTTCCTGTTCTCTTGGGTCCTCTAGTGGCAGGTATTGAGATTCCTGTCACTAATCAGACTGGATGGACTTGTCTGTCTTCCTTGGCCCCAGGTTCAATTTATTCTCTATTCTCTTTTAAGAAAAGCCTGAGCAGAGCAACAGGTTTAAAGGGATAAAATGTGAGAAATAAGGAAAGAGGCACCCAAGGTGAGTTCCCAGGAGTGTCTATTTCCCAGGCACTGAAGTCTTTTTCTTTATTTATTGTTTCCACTTTCTTCTTTTCAAAAATCTCAGGTTTTGAAAACAGACCTTTCATGCCACAAGTTTAGTGAGCTTTCAGGGCCCACAGTGTCTGCACGTGGAGCCACAAAACCCATGTTTGATCCTATTTAACTTTGTATGTGTAGGCTCAAGGGCATGTAAGGATTCCAGTGAGTGCTGAGCACGAATACAAAATTAATACTTACTGAGCTCATTCTGGGTACTGGACACTGTGCTTGGCTCATTCACATGGGTTATCTCCTTTAAATCCTCTCCAAACCCCAGGAAGGGGGTCTCTTTATCCCCATTTCAAAGATTTTAAAACAGGCCGGAACAGGTGAGTAAGTTTGTTCTCACACTGCTATAAAGAAATACCTGAAACTAGGTAATTTATAAAGGAAAGAGGTTTAATTGACTCACAGTTCCACATGGCTAGGGAGGCCTCAGGAAACTTACAATCACGGCAGAAGGTGAAGAGGAAATAAGGACCTTCTTCACATAACAGCAGGAAAGAGAAGAGTAAGCAGGGGAAATGCCAGAAGCTTATAAAACCATCAGATCTTGTGAGAACTCACTCACTATCACAAGAACAGCATGGGGGAAATGCCCCCATAAGCCAATCACCTCCCATCAGATTCTTTCCTTGACACATGGGATTACAATTCAAGATAAGATTTGAGTGGGGACACAGACCGAAACCATATCAATAGGTAAGTGACCTGCTCAAATTAACATAGCAAAATACTCTCGAGTTCAAAGGGATCCTAAATCTCATTTAGTGCAGTGGTTCTCCAGGTATGATCCTGGACTAGCAGCATCAGTATAACCTGAAGCTTGTTAGAGAACAACATCCTTGGGCCCCACCTAGATCTGGGATGAGCCCAACAATCTGTTTTAACAATCCCCCCAGGTGATTGTGATGCACACTCAAGTTTGAATCATCAGACCACTCTTCAAGTCCAACCTTAGTATGACAGTTAAGAAAACAGAGGTTTTGCCACCAAAAAAAAAAAAAAGACATTATGCGAAGCGGTGGATATGTTATTTAGCTTGATTTAATCATTTTGCAATGTACACATACAACAAAACACCATATTATTTTACATTGTAAATGATATACAAATTTTATTTGTCAATTATGCCTTTATAAAGCTGGGGAGTTGGGTGTGGGGGGAGAAAAAAACAGAGGTTTGAAGAGATGAAGCAATTCGCCGGGGGCAATAGAGTTGGAACTGAAACCCAGTACAGCCACTATCAGAAGTCAAATTTTCGCACCTGGATAGCTTAAAATGTTCCTTTCTTGGAGAGTAAAAACTAAAGCCGTTGGTACAACTGAGCACTAAACTGTGTTGCCTTCCAGCAATATTGGCTGGGATCTGAACCTGGGCAGCCACGAGGAGACCTCAAGCCCTGGAAGCATCCTCCCAAGACTCTGCTAAATTGTCTGCTCCAATACACAGAGTATTTGCCTCATCAGCACTGCCCAGCCAGGAAGAGGATAAGAGGGAAGACTGTCAGGGACCATATCCAGAGTTCAGATGGCGTTTGCACAAACCTCAACTATCGACACACAACCCCTGGGGAAGAAAGGTGGTGCCTTCATTTTCCAAAATCTTTATTTCTAAGTCGGTGTGTCAAATTCTCACTTTCAGCTATACCCTCTGGCATTATTAGTAACTGACATTAATCCAGTGACAATCCAGAGTGTTTGCAGGCCATACTTAGGGATGGCAGCCTGATTGGAAGACAAGGCCCAGGGACATGTCTTGAAGCTGCATTTGAATCACAAGCATGCTTTTTATGTGAGTTTATAGATGATATACTTATTTGGGGTGGGGTGATAAAGTAAGACTTAAAGTCTGCCCAAGCTACTCCTTGCTGCTGCATTGGAGACCAGCAATCTACCAGCAATTTTTTATAGGCTTTCTCTCTCCAAGCCAGTTTCTTTATCTCTAAAATGGACAGAATCCTTGAGTTGTTTGGGTTAAGCCTGGCAAATAAGAACAGCTATTGCTGATGTAACAGGGAGCCTGGTGGAGACTGAAACATAAAAATATTTGAAATTTTTTTGAAAAACACCCATCATTGATAAATTTACAAACACTTCATATGTTTGGAAACAGAAAGTAGAATTTAGCTTTAGAGTAGACTGTCCCTTTGCTCTGAAAAGAACTACTTAAATGAAAATACTAAATGCAAATATTAAACAAGTGCACACATTTTGTCCTGGTAGTAGCTTGTATATATTTGCATCCACCTTGCAGAGAGCTAGAAAAGATTTCCGGGAAAGGTGGAATTAAGTATCTAACCCCTTCCTTTTGAGAATCAACATTATTAGAATATGTCTGAGAAAAATTGTGGTTGTGCTGAGGCCAAGTATCAGGAAAAGACAACAGAAGCCACAGAGAGGAGACATCACAAGGAAGAGGTAATCTAGGTTGGTGACAACAATGCCTAATTTCACTGAGGTCAGAAAGTCCATGCTCAACATGAGACCTCATTTCCCTAGTAAGGGAAAAAAGGCATAGCAGGATAAGCGATGATTCTTGAACCACTGTCAATAAGGCTGGGGGTCCTTGGGAATAGTGAGGGACAAGAACCCCAAGAAAATTACCTCCTGATAATTTGGCACATTGGGTTTATTGACATTGTCATTTGCATCTTGTTTGGTAAGAGCTGATGACCATATTTCATGGCCCTAAACTCCAAATGCCCTCCAAGTATGACCAAGGAAAAAGAGAACGAAGTAATCAAAGCTATCACTAACGCTTATTGTGGTACCATTCAATGGTAATGACCCTACAGAGGAGCTGTAGGGTAACCTTGTTCTGCTCTGATTTATTCATTGATAAATAAACTCTTCCCATACCTGAGTACTTTACTTATAGTAATTTATGCACAACAAATCTCATAGCTGATCATGCCACCACAGTTAAGGACAATTGCAGAAGAAAATATTTACCATTTAGCACTGTCATCAAAATCAACCATCTTCTTTAGAAGAAAGGATAGTTACAGAATAGTACACAGTTGTATTAAGCGTACCAATAAATAAATAAATAAATAAATAAATGCTAATGGATTTCTTGTCTCAATTGCTAAAGGGTTGGCATATACCTGCATGCACCTGCTGTCTTCTTCCTACAGCACCAAGTGTTACAAGGAAACAGAAATAAGTCCTGATATTCAATTTATAACTTAATCTCTTTCAGAAACCAAGACACTGCTACATGTTACAACTAACAGACCAAATGACACTCATGGGCATCAATATTAAAGCTCATGAGCTCTCTATTAAAGAGCACCAGGAGAATGCAAACAAAACGGATGATGGTAATGGAGTTTGGTGAGCAAATAAGATGTTCTTTTCATGAGAGTAACTCTTTGCCTGTTCACTGAAGAAGATGATGACCCTGGTTTGGGGTGGAAGGAGTAGTTATAAGAAACCTTAGGAGAAGGGATTGACTCCATAAGAAATGCTCCAAGGTGAGAACACATAGACAGAGAAAGCAATTCATGGTCCTCTCTTTCACCACAGTCACTTGCTGAGAATTGCAGGTTCATAAGACGAATTCTCTCTAGGTGAGTGGGTTTTATTTTATTCAAAACCTTATGATGCAATAACCAAGCCCTTAGTAGGCATAAAAACAGCATTTGCCTGCAATTCTTGTTTCACCAATGCACTCGTCACACTGTATAAAGAAATCCAAACCCCTATTTATCACTCCTTTCAGAAATCATCTATAATTCAATCAACACTAAGAACCTTCACACAATGAAATGGCTCTCACTGAGCAATTCCGCATATCACCTGGATACAAAAGAGAGTACATTTTTCAAATATATTTCATGGAACTCCAAGAGCTGTCTGAATTGTTTACGGGGAGAGAAAAACGAGGTTTATATGTTCTGCTAACCATGTGGAGAGTATGAAAGTCTATAGTGGAAAGAAAAGTGAAAGAAGTAAAATTGACATAACAGGAAGAAAGGAGGGGCAGAAGGCAATCTGGGAAAATGATTGAGTCTTAATTTCTGATACCAGTAGTACTGTAAATACACTGTTTCAAATGTGAGTCTGAAAGACCCATTTGGGGAAAAAAAATCACCTTTTTTACACCACATTCATACCCAGATTGATTTTTATTTAATACGGGTGAGAAGGTAAGGGATGGAGTTATAATGAAAATGGAGTACAATACCAAAAGAAAATAGGAGACCTTGCAGGAAGATGCAAGGCTAAACGATGAACTAGAACGGAGTAAACAGCCACCTGGGAAACATGAGAAAATTCTCGCTTCATTTCCATCAGCAGCAGCTCTTACATCTTTTACAACTGGAAACCTTCCCCCAGCAAGAGACTCTAAATACACAGGGCTGAATTAATTCCCTACACGTGCTTTTTCTCTATGCCCTTATCTGGATGCGTCATCCTCCTTTGAAGCAAAAGACTCATTAATCCAATTCAAATTGCCAACATCAGTAAATCCTTTGCCTCAGCATTTAAATGCCAATACCAATTAAATACCGACAGCAACTTAACTACTGATAAGATCTTCACTACATTCAGGAAATCCAGCCAGAAGTCCAGCTAGCATTGATTCCAACCCTCCTTCATCAATTCTAATTTACTCAGTGCAAAGAAATAAAGTAATTTGCTGGCCACACTGACTATACATCTTACTGGATTGAAACAACTCCACAAGCAAATAAGAAGGCACACATTGAGTTGCAATCCACCAAACCTGAAGGATGTCTTCACCAAGACTTCTGGGCTATCCAGCTGTGGCAATTCATCAGCTAGGATTTCCTCTGGGGGTCGAGGATCATGGACAATTGTTGGCCGTGGCTTCTCCTTGACATTCCCTGTGAGCCCGTCGATGAGGGAGTTCCACAGACAGTTCTGTGACTTAGACCCTGAGGCATGGGGAAAAGAGAGATGCAGGTGAATCATCCACCAGTTGACTCCATGTCCTGCCTTCCCCAACTCAGGATCTTCCAAAGCAGAGCAGGGAAATTTATATATTTCTCACCGTCTCCGCCAACATTAGAGAGTTGTAACCAGGAATTTTTACATTTATATGCAGAAAATAGGCTACCACTCTGAGTATTTTGACACAAAGCTAAGTTGTTGGATACATCTTGTCTCATTGCAGTAGTGATCAGCCCAAACTCCTGACAGAGCCACAGATATCTATTTAGATGTTTAGTCAGCAGTTGGAAATATATAAAGCACTACCATTTTAGGGAACTGTGAGGTGTTCAAACACAAGTCTCCCCTATAAACTCAGCTTGCTGAAGCCCAAGACTCCATACTATGGAGACACCCACCCCAAAGAGGGTACCACCTTTAAGAACTCGAACTCACCATCAACAGGTTGATTCTTCTACAATATCAAGACCCAGGAAAATTACATGTAGTTTATGCATGTAAAACTTCAAACATGTGAGATAAATGTTAAAGGTGGGCATCAAGTAGAAGTGGTGTCTACAAAAGGAGAGCCTGATCTACCAGGTGATCAAGATCAAACTCAACAGTGAGAAGTTGTGCTGATAGTGTGTGCCCTTGATATGATGTCATGAAAATGTCACTTTTTCATGTGTATTTCAAACGTGTGTATTAGGCATGTTTCTAGCTTCCATAAACTTCATGCTGTAACATCTGCCCTACATGCATGTGCCCAACATAGCTAGTTCTGGACAACCCAATAGTATGCCTGAGTCACCTGACCTTGGCCTCCTGCCTCCCTTGTCGCCCCACTCTCCCCCAACCCCCAACTCCTCAGGGGAAGTCCTCCTTCCAGGGGTATGCTTTTAAAACACAAATCAGCCAATCCAGAGTCCACACCCCAACTACCTCCCTTACAGGACTTTCTCACCCCTGGCCACTGTCCACTGGACCTAATCACCCCAGGGCCTGGTACCAGGCAACGAGGTATTAGGCAGCCCCTAGGCTCCAGCCCCCTGAAGTCATTCAAACTAGCCAGTCCCAACCCTGCTTACCCTGCCTTGCCTGTTCCTTCTTGCAGAAACCACAACAAAGATTCCTGCCCACAATGTCCCACCCCACTTCTGACTGACACCAGTGCTTCCCCAGATGGCTCCGTAACATGACATGGAAGCCCTCTCCTGGGAACTGTGGGTAACAAATTCTTTTTACAATGGCATTTGTCTCCTTATCTGTTGACCTTACCATACCTAAACAGTAATAAAACTTTTTAAATAATCAGTCTAAAACACCCAGTCTAGCCATGGAGAAAACGTTAGATAAACCACTTGAAGAACCTGTGACAGAACACCTGACCAGTGCTCTTCAAAACAGTCAAAGGTACCAAATACTGCTGAGCCTCCATATCCATGGGTTCCATGGATTCAAACAACTAAAGAAGGAAAATATTCAGAAAAAAAAAAATCTGTAGTGAACATGCACAGACTTTTTTTGTCATTATTCCCTAAATAATACAATAACTATTTACTTAATATTATTACTTATTATTATTAAAATTAAATTATTAAAATTAATATTTTAATAATTTTTTATTATTTTAACAAAATTAAATTATTAAAATTGTTATTGAAATTATTATTTTACTTAATATTATTATTATATTATTCCCTAAACAATACAATAACTATTTACTTAACATTTACATTGTATTAGGTATTACAAGTTACCTAGAAGTGATTTAAAGTATATGGGAGGATGTGCATAAATTATATGACAATACTACATCATTTTATATCAGGCACTTGAACCTCTGTGCATTTTGTTACCTGAGGTAACCAATCCCCTTGGAAATAGAGGGTCTAGCGTATAAGGAAAGTCTGAAAAACTATCACAGCCAAGAGGAGCCTAAAGACATGATGACTAAATGTAATGTGGCATCCTAGATGGGATCGTGGAACAGAAAAAGGACATTCAATTAAAAACTAAAGAAATCTGAATACTGTGTGGAGGTTAGCTGCTCAGAATGTACAGATATTTGTTCATTAACTGTTACAAATGTACCATGCTAATGTAAGAGGTTAATAATACAGGAAACTGGGTGTAGGCTGTATGAGATCTCTATATTATCTTTGCAATTTTTCTGTAAATCTAAAACTGTTCTAAAATAAAAATCATAAAAATAAAAGTAAATAAACATCATAAATAAATCATGTATAATTAATTAAATAACTATTATTTTAAAAGTCTATGAGCAAAAAATTTTTTAAGTAGAGCCTGAAGACATTACCATTACCATTAACCAATTGCCATTGGCTTGTGCTGGTTATGTCTACCCAGATAAAAGAAAAATTTTGTCTTTGCACAAAGACACTGTCAGGTTGAGTGAACAGGCAACCTATAGAATGGGAGAACATTTTTGCAATCTACTCATCTGACAAAGGTCTAATATCCAGAATTTACAAGGAACTTAAACAAATTTACAAGAAAAAAACAAACAACCCCATCAAAAAATGGGCAAAGGATATGAACAGACACTTCTCCAAAGAAGACATTTACATGGCCACCAAACATATTGAATAAAAGCTCTACACCACTGATCATTAGAGAAATGCAAATCAAAACCACAATGAGATACCATCTCATGCCTGTCAGAATGGCAATTATTAAAAAGTCAAGAAGCAGTCAGGCACAGTGGCTCATGCCTGTAATCCCACCACCTTGGGAGGCCAAGGCAGGTGGATCACCTGAGGTCAGGAGTTCAGGACCAGCCTGACCAACATGGAGAAACCCCATCGCTACTAAAAATACAAAATTAGCCAGGCATGGTGGTGCATGGCTGTAATCCCAGCTACTTGGGAGTCTGAGCCAGGAGAATCGCTTGAACCCAGGATGCAGAGGTTGCAGTGAGCCGAGATGGTGCCATTGCACTCCAGCCTGGGCAACAAGAGCAAAACTCCATCTTTAAAAAAAAAAAAAAAGTCAAGAAGAAATAGATTCTGGCGAGGCTGTGGAGAAATAGGAACACTTTTACACTGTTGGTTGGAGTGTAAATTAGTTCAACCATTGTGAAAGACAGTGCGGCAATTCCTTAAGGATCTACAAACAGAAATATACCATTTGACCCAGCAATCCCATTACTGGGTATATACCCAAAGGAATATAAATCACTTTACTATATAGACACATGCACACATATGTTTATTGCAGCACTATTTACAACAGCAAAGACATGGAGCCAACCCAAATGCCCATCAATGATAGACTGGATAAAGAAAAATGTAGCATATATACACCATGGAATACTATGCAGCCGCAAAAATGAGAATGAGATCATATCCTTTGCAGGGACATGGGTGGAGCTGGAAGCTATCATTCTCAGCAAACTAACACAGGAACAGAAAACCAAACACTGCATCTTCTCATTCATGAGTGGGAGTTGAACAGTGAGAACACATGGACATAGGGAGGAGAACAACACACACCAGAGCCTGTTGAGGGGTGGGGTTTAGGGGAGGGAACTTAGAGGATGGGTCAATAGGTGCAGCAAACCACCATGGCACACGTATACCTATGTAACAAACCTGCGCATTCTGTAAATGTATAGCAGAACTTAAAGTAAAATAAAAATAGAATAAAGTAACAATAAATAAAAATTAAAAATTAAAAAAAAACACTGTCAGATCACTAAGCCATGCACCACAGAGCTGTGCCTATGCAAAATACTGCATTTTTCTAATTCACACAAAGGCTCCTTATGGGGCATAAGGGATGGGCATGAAGGAGTGAGAAGCAGTGCTAGCTAACACACACCATGTACATGGGATAGGCAGATAGAGAATGGATTTGTGTGCACATGAGAATTCCTCCCTGAGACCTTGGCCAGCCACCTGCAGCCCACCACAGAAGAAATCACCCTGGCTTGTTGTGCCAGAAGGACAGCTCTGCCAGGAAGATTGAAAGAACCTCACACACAAGAGGGAGTGCCTCACATGGATTCCTGAGCCTACAAGCAAGGACACCCATGGGTCAGCAAACAGCTCTTTCAATGCCCATGCCATAACTGACCTCCGTTGGGGTGTCCATCCAAACTGCTTGTGTCTATCAAGAGAAAATTAAAGTACATCAGTGGAAGGAAACAGATTGATCAAACCCCTGAAACACAAGACAGCTCTTTTTGTTTTTTAAAGGCCCTACACATATATCTTAATAAGATCTGGTCCTATTAATGAAGTCTGGTTCTGCATTAATGAAGATCAGTTCTATGTTAATGAAGGTCTGGTTCTGGGAAGAAGAACAAGAACAACAGCCTGTTTTCTTAAACCTGATATAAATGAAGGCCTTACAAAAAAGTTCCTGCACATCCCGCTTTATTCCTTCATTTTTTTCATTCAGTAAACACATATTGAATTCCCTCAATGTGCCAGGTTTCATTCTTGGCCCTAGAAATGGAAAGATGAATGAGACTGGTTCCCAAGGGAACCCACAAGCAATCACAATAAACTGGCAATGCACCATAACTGAGGGGCAAACAGAGGGCTATGGGACCCAAAGGAGAGCTCACCCACTCTGCCTCAGGGCCCTGGGGAAAACCACACAGAGAACATGACATCGGATATGGTCTAAAGCATGAGACACTTTTCAGCCGGTGGAAAAGAGGGGAAAACAATCAGTGCAGACAGCATACACAAAGGCTCAGAGGCGTAACAAAGCAGCTCCTGAGGCTGGGACGAAGCCACAGGGGCAGTGTCCAGAGATCAGGTCAGAGGCTGGTTGGGCCATTTGCAAAGTGCCTTGAATAAAATGCTACTCATTTAAGAATTTATCCTCCAAGCAATCAAAAGAAATAAAAAGAAAAGAAAGATTTTTGAGCAAGGTTGTGGTGACACAGCTGTACCTGTATTTCAGAAAGGAGACTAGTGTGCTGTGGAGCAGTGACTTATGAGGAATGGCAGGCCCATAGGAAGAGCTCCTGAATCCATAGGGTGCCATGCATTTAACTGTGGGTGAAATTACGTCTTACCCATAAATATGTAACTAATATTTAAATATATATAGATGTGATTAATAAAACTACAAATTCATCTAAAACTATTAATGAATTCATAAGAGTTTTTTCACCGTTTTCTCAGTCAATGAATCAGAAGGATCATAACACCCAAGCCACCTCTACATTAAGGGCTCCCAAATGAAAATGTGATACCTCCAAAGTACCAGCCCCCACAAAGACACACATTGATGAGTTTAAAAGAAGACTGTGGTTGAAGAGATGACTAGGATTCACTCAACACTCACTCTCAACTCCCCTCTCACTTGCCTTCGTCTTCTAAAAAGGCTAGAAAACAATATATAGGGGTACATAGGAGATATCATAGGTTCACAGTTCCAGACCACTGCAGTAAAGCAAATATCACAATATAATGAGTCACACACATTTTTTTGGTTTCCCCAATGCATATAAAAATTATGTTTACACTGTAGTCTATTAAGTGTGCAATAGCATTTTGTCTAAAAACACAATATACATATCTTAACTCTAAAATGCTTTATTGGGCTGAAATAAAAAATGCCAACAATCATCTGAGCCTTCAAGGAGATATAATCTTTTTGCTGGTGGAGAATCTTGCCTCAGCATTGATGGCTGCTGACTGATCAGGGTGGTGTTGCTAAAGGTTGGGGTAGCTGTGACAGTTTCTTAAAATAAAACTCTACCATCCCTGCACTCAAGTAGCTTTGAAGAGGCAGAAAAACACAAGGCAGCTGCTAATTGATTTAGACTAGAGCCAGTCTTTGGAAAACTGAATTCGTTTTCCCTAGCCCTCTCCTTAATCCCCTCCATAAACAATTTTCCAATCCATCAAAGTGTTTGAAATTGACCAAAAACTTTCATGAGTGTCCTATCTATCTCACCCATTTGAATTGTCTTCACTTTTCACTATCTTGGAACTACTTTACAATACTGTAAATTGGAGAAAACTAATAGCAACACAAATGAATCTTGTCCAGAGAAATGTAAATTGTGTCCCATGGAATGCAATTAATTATGGCCCTGTAGATATTGATGAGTCTTGCCAGTTTCACATTCATTAAGTAAATTTCAGCATACCTGATGGATTTACGTATTTTTCTGCTCTTTGGATTTTCTTCCAAACTAGTTGTAACATCTTACTGGTTTATTCATCAATGTGTTGAATAAGATCTTTGACACATGTTCACTTTGTACTTGTGTGAATTTTCAAAAAATTATCCTTTAACAGTACCAAAGTCCTCATGCTGCTCCTCTTTGAGAAGTCTCTTGTAGTTAGCCTAACTACATCTGAATTAACTATAGTACATTTATGTAATGGATTGCTATGACGCTGACTAATATCCCAAAGCAAAAGATCTCTATAAGCTGATAAGGAGTGATTTCCAAGATCCATTATAAGTGAAAAAAAAAGCATGAGTCTATTTATATTATGCTCCCTCTTGAATAAGAAACAAGGGAAAATATATTTGTTTATTTTTGCAAAAGACAAAGAAAACAGGACCAGAAACAATGAAAATTACCCACAAAGGATGAGTCAGGAATAAGTAAGACAGATTGGAGATGAAAGACTTCACATTTGTATATAGTTTTTACTTTTGAATAATGTAAATGTTTTAATATTCAAATATCTAGTTAACAAAAAAATTTAAAAATCCTAAAATTGAATAGAAACAGAAACGAACCTAACTGTATGTGATATTAGTAACATAATTATAATGGAAAATAATAATTAATTTAAATATTTTATGAATACAGTACCCCTACTGTATATCATTAGAGAGACCAATTCTAAATATGCATACACACGTACTCACACACACACAGCAGAGAAATCTTGAACCTCCCTGAGTAGGTTTGCTGTTGTTGGTAATCATAAAGGAGCAGTTCTAAACTATATCATATATACTGTAGGACAGAGCAAATAAGCAGCCATAATGAGGGTGTTAGGAACCACAGCTCTTATTCCAGGAGACAGAAAATACAAACAGACAATAGAAGAAGGTAAAGAAGCCTGTTGTGTTAGATTTGAACTAGAACTATCAGTGTGAACTCATGATTACATATTCAGCAGGCTCTGAAGAGATGTTTGCTGAATGAACTCATAAATGATAGACTATTTTTCAAAAAGTAAAAAAACTTGAAGGCAAAAGGTGAGTAATAATAATATTAACAATTTTAAGTAAAAAACGTGTCACAGGAAACACTCTAAGAAAGACGAACAAAGAACACTGCCATGTGCAGAGAAAAAAGGCCTTGCTCAGCCCATGCTGAACTGCATCCAACATAAGGTCTTGACCAAGTTTCTTTTTGGAAAGTAGATTCTGAGACAAGGGCTTGTGGCAAGTTTTTTCTTTTGGAAGTGATTCCAGGAGGCAGGAGAGGAGAACAGGGAGCGTAAATTAGGGAGTAACAAGGGAAAACCAAGACACAGGTGCAATGTCAAGTCGTCATCCCATGGGTGTATTCACCATGTTTCTAGCATCCGTAAACTTGACGCTGTAACATCTGCCCTATGTGCATATGCCAGACATGCCTGGTTCCAGACAACCCAATAATAATATGTGTGAGTCACCTTGCCCCTGCACCTCCTCATGCAGTAGTCCTCTTCCCAGGGGTGTGCCTTTCAAATACAAACCAACCGACCCAGAGTCTGCACCCCCAACCACCGCCCTTATAGAGCTTTTGTGTTCCTGGCCACTATCCATCTGCCTTAATTACCCCAAGACCACTGACATTATCCAACCAGCCAATCCTAAATCAGCTTACCCTGCCTCACTCACTGCTCCCTGAACCACATTGAGGCTCTTGCCCACAGCAGCCTGATCCCCCTCTGCCCAGTGACCAGCCCCAGTGCTTCCCTGTATGGCCCCCATGGTATGATGTGCCCCTTCTCTTGGAATCTGTGAGTGTAACACTATCTTTTCAATGTCAGTCACCTCCTGATCTGTTGGCCTTACTGTACTTAATAATAAACCCTATCAAGACAGGGTACCTGGGGCTGGGTTCTATGGGGATCACAGAGAAGGTGGGGAGCATGCTCAGAATTATCCCCCTGAGGAATTGAAGAGGGAGCATTTATCTGCAGGCTCTCATCCCCCATGGTCAAAGGTAACTCCACAGGGAATTAATTTTCTAGCCCTTTGGGGTCTACCCACACATAAGTATGGGGCAATTCCCACATAATCTGGGTGGAAATTAAGAGAAATTAAGCTGGAGCTTAAAAATAGGACCAAGAGGAGGTGAAGCCAGGCCAAAGAGGTGCCCAGGATACAGGGTATCCACACAGCTTTTCTGTGCTAGAAAATACAGCCAGAATCTAATCTGCTACTCGTTCCTGCCTTAGAAGGATCACCATGGGCCTCTGCCATGGCTCACCTCAACTCAATCTAGTGAGTCTTTTGGAGTAAGTACTCTCCTCTGTGAACTCTGAGAGAGTGGAAAAGAACCCTTCCTCTGACTCTTCACAAACGTGGGCAGAAGACTCTTCAGGGGCACTGGAAAGGTCTGCTCTGACAAAATGAAAAATAAAAATTCCCCTGCTCTGATTTATTTTAAGCTGATGTTGAAAGCATGAAATGTTTCTGACTAAATAGAGCCAAAAATACACAAACAGATAGAGTCACACAGGTCTTTCTCAAGAATATCAAAAACCCCATGAGGGAAATCTTAGGTAAACTAAGCCTTCAGGGCACCAAAAATAATGCAGCTCAGGTGCAAGAGGTGAGCATCTCCCTTCAACCCACTCCATCTCATCAGCTTCTCCTTACTCCCCTCCCCAACCTTCTCTTTCCTCTCTTCTTTGACTTGTTCCTGACTCTCATTCAATGCCTATTACATTCTCCTTTCCTCTTACCTCCCCTCTGTCCCTGCCATAAATCCTCTCCCTTCTCTTCACAAAGACAACTTTTCATGGACCCATAAACCCTCTAGACTGGTTATAAATCCTCCAGACTGGCAGCATCTGTACCACTGAGCTCATCAAGAGAGCAGGGGCTCAGATTCAGATGTAGCAAACATTTGTTCAGTACTTGCTGTGTGCTGGGCTTCACCTGTGTTCGCCTACTGAATCATCAGCCCTTCAAAGTAAGTATTATGGAAACTATTGAACCCTGGGACACTAAGTCTCCAAGAAATCAAATAACCTAGATTACAGAGTTAGAAAACAGATTACTTTGACCCAAAATTCTCATTCTCCTAATCCAAGGCTCTGTGTGATACATCACACTGTGTTTATGACTTTATTACAGAGCAAATAAACAGACGCTTAGTGTAGATCACGCAGAACATCCTGCATTTCTGAATAGGAAACAGACAATTTTTTACATACGAAACAGGATTTGCCTTTTTTTTTTCTTTTTTTTTTTTTGGATTCTCACTCTGTCACCCAGGCTGGAGTGCAGTGGCATGATCTCAGCTCACTGCAACCTCCGCCTCCCAGGTCCTCAGCCTCCTGAGCAGCTGAGACTACAGACGTCCGCCACCATGCCCAGCTAATTTTTGTATTTTTAGTAGAGACGGCATTTCCCCATGTTGGCCAGGCTGGTCTCAAACTCCTGACCTCGTGATCCGCCTGCCTCGGCCTCCCAAAGTGCTAGGACTACAGGCCTGACTTACTGTCTTGCATGCGGCAGTTTGCAGCTTCCTTTAACAAAGGAAGTTCGGGGTGCAGGGGAGGATAAATAATGCCAGGTGAATTTAATGGGCTGAGAAAAGACAAGAAAGCAAGAAAATGAGATAAGAAGAATCTAAATCAGAAATAACTACAGATTGATTTTGTGGTGTGCCTAAGAGTGGCAGCTTGATAAACTGCTAGTAAGAGGAGCCCAAGGTGATGTGGTAATCCCATTTAAATCTGACAAGTGACTTATCAACTCAGTTCTGTATAAGAATACTCAAAGATTATGCTGCCAGAAAGCTGAAAATTTAGAGTCCTGAGAAGCACAGGGAAAGAAAGAGACTTAATTCTCTGTAAAGTGAAGGAAAAACATTACTGAAAACCTTCAATGGTTCTCAAAATATCTGTGACATAGGTTTGTAGTCTTCCTCTCCTTTTGAGAAATAAAACCCCTAAAATTCTCAGTGGGTAGGAAATTTGGGGCTGGGATACATAGGAATCAGGAATGAATGGAGTAAAGCCCAGATGAAGAAGTTTATGCTCACTAAAACAAAACAATAATGATGGTACAAAAAATAAAGTACCAATAATGTTTTGAATATCTTAAATCAGTCACCTAGATACTGTTTTGTTATTTTCAATATAGTAGTTATTGGTTTTAGGAACTTTTCAGGAATTCTGTCTCCTGCAATTGCAAAAAGATTTGAGAATTTAACTCCTTATCATACACATCAGGGGTGGGGAAAAGGACACCCCCATCAAAATATAAGAATCAAATTTGATCTGTGATGATACATTCTAAATTCCCAAAGACATTAGGGTTTATTTCTGAGTTATCTTGTTAGATTAACCTGTTTTACTAAATCCCCAGTATAACAGGATTAAGAGGTGTGGCCTTTGGGAGGTGATTGGGTCATGAGGGATTCATGGAAGGAGTCTGGTTCCCTTTTGTCCCTTCCATCATGTGAGGACACAGCGCTCCTCCCCTCAGAGGACACAGCAACAAGGCACCATCTTGGAAGCAGAAATCAGGCCCTCAACAGACACTGAATCTGCCAGCCCCTTGATCTTGGATATGCATTCTCCAGAACTGTGAGAAATAAATTTCTGTTTTTTATAAATTACCCAGTCTCAGGTATTTTATTATAGCAACACAAATGGCATAAGACACTTGGCAGATATAAGTGCAGAATTTTCCAAAAACATATACCTCTGGCATTTGTGTTTAAGTTAAATGCTATGTGGAATTGTAATATAACTGGCTCTCTGGAGTCATAAAAGTCACACACACTTGCTGCTTTCTGAAAGTTACATTGGAGAGAGGATTTAGAAATTATGAAGAATGGACTGTGTCCCATCTTTTTTATCTGCAAGACACAAAGCGTAGGAAAATAATTCAACAGACTCAGAAAACAATAGCCAGAAGTAATGAGGAGAAACCCCTAAAATTGTCACAGAAACTTTAAGGATTGAAACTGGATGTGAAAAGAAGATTTGAAACAATCTTATATAGATCTTAAAGGGAAAGTCTACATGATATCAGGATCACATATAAAAAACTTATATGCACCCAATATAGGAGACAACCAGATTCATAAAGCAAGTCCTTTAAGACCTACAAAGAGACTTAGACTCCCACACAATAATAATGGGAGACTTTAACACCCTACTGTCAACATTAGACAGATCAACGAGACAGAAAGTTACCAAGGATATTCAGGAACTGAACTCATCTCTGCACCAAGTGGACCTAATAGACATCTACAGAACTCTCCACCCCAAATCAATAGAATACACATTCTTCTCAGCACCACACCACACCTATTCCAAAATTGACCACACAGTTGGAAGTAAAGCACTCCTCAGCAAATGTTAAAGAACAGAAATTATAACAAACTGTCTCTCAGACCACAGTGCAATCAAACTAGAACTCAGGATTAAGAAACTCACTCAAAACTGCTCACCTACATGGAAACTGAACAACCTGCTCCTGAATGACTACTGGGTACATAACAAAATGAAGGCAGAAATAAAGATGTTCTTTGAAACCAACGAGAACAAAGACACAACATACCAGAATCTCTGGGACACATTCAAAGCAGCGCGTAGAGTGAAATTTATAGCACTAAATGCCCACAAGAGAATGCAGGAAAGATCTAAAATTGACACCCTAACATCACAATTAAAAGAACTAGAGAAGCAAGAGCAAACACATTCAAAAGCTAGCAGAAGGCAAGAAATAACTAAAATCAGAGCAGAACTGAAGGAAATAGAGACACAAAAAACTCTTCAAAAAAATCAATCAATCCAGGAGCTGGTTTTTTGAAAAGATCAACAAAATTGATAGACCGCTAGCAAGACTAATAAAGAAGAAAAGAGAGAAAAATCAAATAGACGCAATAAAAAATGATAAAGGGGATATCACCACCGATCCCACAGAAATACAAACTACCATCAGAGAATACTACAAACACCTCTACGCAAATAAACTAGAAAATCTAGAAGAAATGGATAAATTCCTCGACACATACACCCTCCCAAGACTAAACCTGGAAGAAGTTGAATCTCTGAATAGACCAATAACAGGATCTGAAATTGTGGCAATAATTAATAGCTTACCAACCAAAAAAAGTACAGGACCAGATGGATTCACAGCTGAATTCTACCAGAGGTACAAGGAGGAGCTGGTACCATTCCTTCTGAAACTATTCCATTCAATAGAAAAAGAGGAATCCTCCCTAACTTATTTTATGAGGCCAGCATTATCCTGATAGCAAAGCCTGGCAGAGACACAACAAACAAAGAGAATTTTAGACCAATATGCCTGATGAACATCGATGCAAAAATCCTCAGTAAAATACTGGCAAACCGAATCCAGCAGCACATCAAACAGCTTATCCACCATGATCAAGTGGGCTTCATCCCTGGGATGCAAGGCCGGTTCAACATACGCAAATAAATAAACGTAATCCAGCACATAAACAGAAGCAACAATAAAACAGAGATATAGATCAATGGAACAGAACAGAGCCCTCAGAAATAATACCGCATATCTACAACTATCTGATCTTTGACAAACCTGAGAAAAACAAGCAATGGGGAAAGGATTCCCTATTTAATAAATGGTGCTGGGAAAACGGGCTAGCCATATGTAGAAAGTTGAAACTGGATCCCTTCCTTACACCTTATACAAAAATTAATTCAAGATGAATTAAAGACTTAAATGTTAGACCTAAAACCATAAAAACCCTAGAAGAAAACCTAGGCAATACCATTCAGGACATAGGCATGGGCAAGGACTTCATGTCTAAAACACCAAAAGCAATGGCAACAAAAGCCAAAATTGACAAACAGAATCTAATTAAACTAAAGAGCTTCTGCACAGCAAAAGAAACTACCATCAGAGTGAACAGGCAACTTACAGAATGGGAGAAAATTTTTGCAATCTACTCATCTGACAAAGGACTAATATCCAGAATCTACAATGAACTCAAACAAATTTACAAGAAAAAAACAACCCCATCAAAAAGTGGGTGAAGGATATGAACAGACACTTCTCAAAAGAAGACATTTATGCAGCCAGTAGACACATGAAAAAATGCTCATCATCACTGGCCATCAGAGAAATGCAAATCAAAACCACAATGAGACACCATCTCACACCAGTTAGAATGGTGATCATTAAAGTCAATAAACAACAGGTGCTGGAGAGGATGTGGAGAAATGGGAACACTTTTACACTGTTGGTGAGACTGTAAACTAGTTCAACCATTGTGGAAGTCAGTGTGGAGTTTCCTCAGGGATCTACAACTAGAAATACCATTTGACCCAGCCATCCCATTACTGGGTGTATACCCAAAGGATTATAAAACATGCTGCTATAAAGACACATGCACACATGTTTATTGCAGCACTATTCACAATAGCAAAGACTTGGAACCAACCCAAATGTCCAACAATGATAGATTGGATTAAGAAAATGTGGCACATATACACCATGGAATACTGTGCAGCCATAAAAAATGATGAGTTCATGTCCTTCGTAGGGACATGATGAAGCTGGAAACCATCATTCTCAGCAAACTTTTGCAAGGACAAAGAACCAAACGCTGCATGTTCTCACTCATAGGTGGGAACTGAACAATGAGAACCCATGGACACAGGAAGGGGAACATCACACACTGGGGCCTGTTGTGGGGTAGGGGGAGGGGGAGGGATAGCATTAGGAGATATACCTAATGTTAAATGAAGAGTTAATGGGTGCAGCACACCAACATGGCACATGTATACATATGTAACAAACCTGCACGTTGTGCACATGTACCCTAAAACTTAAAGAAGAATAAAAAATAAAATAAAATAAACAACTTCTTGGCTGGCGCAGTGGCTCATGCCTGTAATCCCAACACTTTGGGAGGCCGAGGCGGGTGGATCACCTGAGGTCAGGAGTTCGAGACAAGCCTGACCAACATGGAGAAACCCTGTCTCTACTAAAAATACAAAATTAGCTGGGCATGGTGGCGAATGCCTGTAATCCCAGCTACTCAGGAGGCTGAGGCAGGATAATCGCTTGAACCCGGGAGGCAGAGGTTGTGGTGAGTCGAGATCGCGCCATTGCACTCCAGCCTGGGCAACAAGAGCGAAACTCCGTCCCAAAAAAAAAAAAAAAGAAAGAAAAGAAAAACAACTTCTTAATGCAGGAGAATCGCTTGAACCCGGGAGGCGAAGGTTGCTGTGAGCTGAGATAGTGCCATTGCACTCCAGCCTGGGCAACAAGAGCAAAATTCTGTCTCAAAAAAAAAAAAAAAATTCTTAATAGTAAAGCCAACTTGCATTACTCAGATAGGTTCTATTTGGTCATGTTATATTGTTACTAGAATATACTTACAGATTTGCACTGCCAGTAATTCTATTCCTCACCTTTGGTTTCCATTCTAGCCTTTAGTTTCTTCTTTTATGTTGTTTTTATCCTGGGAATAGTCTATTCCCCAATATTTGAATAAAATTGCCTATAAAACTCCTGGAATCCAAATTAATTTTAGCAAAGTAATTATTTCACAAATTTTTAAAAGTCTTTGTTATTGCTGCATTCATCTTACCTATTTCTTTTGGAATATTTTCCTTTACAATTGCCATTTTGCAGAGATATTCAAATTTGTTTCCATAAATTTATTTGCATCTTCTGTTTTAATCTTCATCTACATATTAATATTTTTGAGTATTTATTTGCTTATTTTCTTCTCTACTTTCTAGAGCTCTTCTTTCCAATATGATGGCTATTAGTCACATGTGGCAATTTAAATTTGGAATAACTAAAATTTAATAAAATTAAAAATCCACTTCTTTAGTCTCACTAGCACATTTCAATGTTCAATAGACACATGACTAGTAGCTGCTGTATTGCATAGCACCAACAGAATTTTCCAACATTACAGCAAGTTTCACTGGACCGTGCTAGTCTAGAGATTTGTTAATTTCATTGCCTTTTTAAAGCGGTAGTTCTTGAATTTAGAAACTCTGCTGCTTTCCCATTTCTAATTCATTTGTCTTTGCTTTTAGATTTGATATTTTGATTCCCCTACTTTCAATAGATTAGTCTTCCACTTTTTTCCCTGATTTGTTTTTTAAATCAGAGAATTTCTATCTATGGTTTTGGCTACATGTCACCCGTTTGACATGTCAACTTCTAAGAAGACCGCAATGGCAATGTTTATTTCCCAGAAGTTGTCTGTTTTTGAAAACATATTTCCAATAGTTGTTTTTAGTGGTGGTGTCACTTAAACTTGTCTTCTTCCTTTCTTTGCCTTCTTTATTTTCTAGGTAACAATATAGTCATTATATGGATAGTTACATAATATGTAATTAATTAATGTAATAATATTACATATTATATGACTATAATATGGTAACTTTGTAACAGTATAGTCAGAGAGTATGTCCTACATAATCTAATCTTGATTTAATCTAATCTGATTTTTTGTCATCTAACTCATGGGAATTTTTGTAACTATTTCATGGGCAATAGTCTTTAAATTCTTCTAATTTAAAGAAAAGGACCACATCTAGCACAGCACGCAAGATCTATCCTATGGCTGGAATAAGGTGTAGCATTTTCACATCTTCATTGTGGACGGCATCCCTCCCTTATCAATAGAAAATTACTCATTTTGCAATTTGTTCCTTGAATTCTGCTTTTTAGAAAGTTGATCCTACCAGAGCTAGCTCCTTTTTATTTGTAATTACCTGAAACATTCTTGCCTATCATTTTTGGTTTTAGTTTTTCCTCTTGAAACAATATATAGCTGTAATGTGTTTTAATCCAGATTGGGAAACTATTATAATTTTCTTTTTTTCTTTCTTTCCTTCTCTCTCTCTTTCTTTTATTTTTAGAGACAAGGTCTCACTATGTCACCCAGGCTGGCCTCCAACTCCTGGGCTCAAGCAATACTCTTGCCTCAGTCTCTCAAGTAGCTGGGATTACATACAGGTGTATGCAGCCATGCCTGGCTGATAGTTATCTTTAAATTTAAAATTATATATTCTTAATCCAGTCTATCATTGTTGGACATTTGGGTTGGTTCCAAGTCTTTGCTATTGTGAATAATGCCACAATAAACATACGTGTGCATGTGTCTTTATAGCAGCATGATTTACAGTCCTTTGTGTATATACCCAGTTAAGAAAATGTGGCACATATACACCATGGAATACTATGCAGCCATAAAAAATGATGAGTTCACGTCCTTTGTAGGGACATGGATGAAATTGGAAATCATCATTCTCAGTAAACTATCGCAAGAACAAAAAACCAAACACCGCATATTCTCACTCATAGGTGGGAAGTGAACAATGAGAACACATGGACACAGGAAGGGGAACATCACACTCTGGGGACTGTTGTGGGGTGGGGGGAGGGGGGAGGGATAGAATTGGGAGATATACCTAAAGTATAATAATAATAAATAAAAATAAAAATAAAAAATAAAAAATGTGAAAAAATTATATATTCTTATATTCTGTTTCTCTTATATTTTTATCACCATCAATAACTTAATAGTGTCCACTGACTCCTATTTGTCTGAGGTGATGAGATTACCTTTCCCATCTCTTTCTTTCCCTCTACTCACTTTTATTAATATCATGTGAATTTTTAGATATTTTGCTAAATTGTTATTTTAATATTAAGATGCTTCACTGTTAAGAACTTATAGATGGGAAGTGAACAATGAGAACACATGGACACAGGAAGGGGAACATCACACTCTGGGGACTGTTGTGGGGTGGGGGGAGGGGGGAGGGATAGCATTAGGAGATATACCTAATGCTAAATGGCAAGTTAATGGGTGTAGCACACCAGCATGGCACATGTATACATATGTAACTAACCTGCACATTGTGCACATGTACCCTAAAACTTAAAGTATAGTAATTAAAAAAAAAAGAATTATGATGGTATTTCACATAACATTCTGTTTTCTAATTTTATGTCCAGTAAATATTTGGACTTAAAGATACATTTACCTGGTTTTGGTGCTCAATACTTCTTTAACGTAACAATTTATAATCTAGAGCAACACTGTTCAATGGAACAGATGCAAGCTACATATGTAATTTTAAATTGTCTAGTAGCTACATTCATTGAAGTGAAGACAAACACAAATAATTTTAACAATTTTAAGCCAATAAATCAAAAATCTGGTCATTTTAACATATAATCAATACAAAAAATATTAATGGAATTTTTATATTATTTTACTTTTTCTCAAAATCCATTGTGTATTTTACACTTACAGCACATCTCAGTTAGGACTAGCCACATTTCAAGTGCTTCATAGCCACATTATACAGGATAGCACAGTTCTACAGAATTTATTTTGATTCCTGTTTCAATTGGCTGAAGTATATCCTTGAAGAATTCTTTCCAAGAATGGCATGGTGGCTAATGAGATACACAAGAACAACAACTTAGGTATAGATTTATTGAATTTTCATTAAATTCAACATATTTCTCAGCTGTCTTATCCTATTTGTATGCTGTAGAATTGAATCAGGAATAAAGTCTGATAGGTTTTTTTTCTTTGCAGGCAAACATTTTTCTTTATCTTTGTAATTCAAAAATGTTGCTAGTATATATGAAATTGGGGGGGGGATTTTACTTAAAAAAAATTATTTCTCTTGAACACAGGGAGCCCTTTTAATCTGCAAACCCAGGTCTTACTTTCTTCTGTTCAGGCAAGCTGCCTTCAATTTTTTCTTTGCTGCTTCTTTTCCAACTTTTCTCTCAGCATACATATGATTCATTTATTTATGTTGGTTCTTTCTTTTCTGACCTCCTACTACCTTTTCTCATCATTTTCAATTTTTATCTATTTTCCAAGACAGTGTTTTCAAATTTAACTTCTAATCATTGATTAAAATTTTGTTGCTGTAATTTTTATATTTCAGTGAGGATTTTAATTCCTATGTCACATATTTTTATTTATCTCTAACTCTAAAAACACCTGTTTCTCTTCTTAGGTCTTTCTGCTGCTATCTCACCAGGGCTACATCTTTTCATTTCTTTGGGGGAATGCAAAGTAGAATTTGCATTTTTCTTTGGGCTTCTATATTCAGAAGCCTACCTTTCTCCTAAGTCTTCAGGATGATATTTTCTTTCCCTAGTTCTTCAGATTTTATTTGAAGTTTCATTTTAGATTTATCCCTAGTTTAATCATGCCGGAGTGCAAAAAAACTCATAAAGAGGTTGTTAATTTTCACAAGGCAAGGCATGTGTGTTACTCTAGATTTTATTCATCATCTATTCGGGCACCATTTACTTGAGCTGTCAGCAGAAAGAATCAAGAATAAGACTAATATTTGTATTCAAACAGCTAGTTATCACAATAAGCAATGCATAACCCAAGCCTAAAGAGTTAGAAGCAAGAATGGGACTCAATCTGCTTCAAAGCAAAGCATTACATCTGTCCTTGTCCAACTGATGTGCACAGCCCCGAGATAATTTTCAAAGTCTATTTAGAAATTCATCTGGTGCAGTGGATCACTATATAGTGAGACCATCAATTCCAAGAGGAAAGGTCTCCATTACTCTTTGTCATACATAAAAAGAATGAATCTGTTCAGCAGAGTAATGATGTACAAAAGATTAAAGGGAGACTGTTTTGAAGAACTTCAACAGCATTCATTAGTAGACTAATTAGAACAAAAGCTTATCTGTTAGCAGTGAAATACACTTGACAAACATTTTCTTCATGGTTAGTGTAAGTTGGATACTTGAGAGTTAGAAGACAGCATTTTTTTAAAATTTTCTATAATTTATACTTTCACTAATTCAGACACTGCCTCCCCCAAAATTAAGTGAAAATTTTTTAATGCGTAACTACCTTGAAGTATGCTAATGTCTGCAAAGCATGCAAAAATCCAAGTCTTACCATCTGTTGGATGATTCATTTGTAAATCTGCCTAGTATTCCTTTGGGAAGTTCCAGGGTTGATTTTTAACCTCATTATAAAAATTTGGTGGGAATGAATTCAGGGATATAGTACATATGAAGGGCTCTGAGCACTTGGAAGAGTGTGCCACATTAATCTGAGACATGTTTAAATGGGATATGCATTGCAATCAAAAATAAAAGCGTTTGAAAGTAATTGAAGATTTAGGGTTTTTATCAAGAGTTCCAGAAAAAATAGAGGCTTTACGGTAATATACAGATCACAGAAAATAATTTTTTCTACTTTTTGCCCAAACCAGCCTTTGCTGATAATAAAGACACTAAACTCCTATGGGAAAGAACTGTGACTTACTCATTTTTATACCCGTGCACCCAGAATGTCCTTTCAAGGTTACCTTTTGGATCTACTTCTAAGATGTCTTCTTCTGAGGCTATAGAAACCACATTAAAAACTTGGCTGAACATCTCATCAGCCTTGTCTTTCTTCCACTGGCTTCAATTATATCATGCATGGGCTTTCTTTGGTTTCTGACCCAACTGGCTTCACATCTTCACCTCCTTTCTTATTAGATTGCTCTATTGGATTAGGGAACCTAGCTTCATAAAATGTACTGACCTGAAAATCAGGCAATTATTTCATGGGTTTCAAGAATTGCAGCTGCAAATGTAAAAATTTCAATAGGGCCCCCAAAACTACACAGCTGAAGAGGGAGTTGTTCATAGCTTAGTCTATAGGATGATGTTCCCTGGACTTGCACATTTCACAGCCTACAAAACTGTATGTGTTTACCCTGGGCTTCAGTCCATGGCTTAGCCACGAACTAATGCACACCATGGCAGGAACTGTAGCACCACCTTGGTCTACCTGCCTGTCCAGGGGAGGTGTGCTAGACATAGTGCTTGGCACACTATTGAGTTGGTGCTCCATAAGTATTGGTTGAAAAGAAGGCATCACAAGAACTTATGACTGATAAATTATGTGGTCTTATAAATTAATAATGCATCTGAATTCTGTCTAGTAGAGTAACTGAGTATGAATCTCTAAGAACTTCCAGGGGGTGAGTGGATTTTCCCTCCTGGTTTGGAGTTGGCACAGATCCTGAATCTTTTCATTCACTCTGCTTTCAGTCCAATTAAACAAACATTTATTGAACGCCTACGATACACTGACTAGTGGGGTAGTTTCTGCTTTCAAGGAACTCAGAATCTAGGGGGGAGACAGCCATTAAAGACATACTTAGGATACAGCGTGAAGCAAGCAATACTATAACTGTGTAGAAATATATAGATGTCAAATAAACGAGAAAGTGATTAATTTTATCCTGGGGAGTCAGGCCAGGCTTTGTAGAAGAGGTGGTCTATGATCAAAGTTTTGAGAAATGAGTGGGTTTGTTTGGTGGTCAGCAAAGGGAGAGGATTTTCCATGCAGAAGGGACAGCATATGCAAAGGCATGGAGAAGTGAAATATCCCAGGAGAGCAACTAGTCAAATTTTTCTGGGGCTTAAATGATGAATTACTGCATGACAGAGGAGGTCAGCTTGAAGGAGCTTATGTGGTATTCCAAGGGCTTTGACTTTATTCGGCAGCCCCTGGGAAGTCAGTGAAGATGTTTTTAAATTAAATTATTTTAATCTCTCCCTCTTTTGAGAGAATTGTAAATTCACATGTGGTTGTAAGAAATAATATGGAGATTCCCTGTACTGTTTATGAAGTTTCCCCCAATGGTGACATTTTGTAACACCATAGTACAAGATCACAACCAGAATGTTGACACTGATGCAGTCAATTTACAAACATTTCCATCACCACAAAGATCCCTCATGTTGTCCTGTTATAGCCTTACTCATTTTCCTTCCACCCTACCCCCTCTTTTAACCCCCGACAGTCACTAGTCTGTTATCTATCTTTATAGTTGTGTCATCTCGAGAATGTTATACAAATAGACTCACACAATATGTAACCTTAGGGGATTGGTTTTTTTCACTCACCGTAATTCTCTGAAGAGTCATCCAGGTTATTGCATGGATCAGTAGCTCATTCCTCTTTCTTGCTGAGTAATAGTCCAGCACAGTTTGTTTAACCATTCATCTGTTAGAATACATCTGGGTTGCTTCCAATTTTTGGCTACTACGGAAAAAGCTGCTATAAGCATTCATGTAGGTTTTTGTGTTAATATAAATCTTCATTTTTCTGGGATAAATGCCCAAGAGTGCAATGGCTGGTCGTATGGTAGTTGTATGTTTAGCTTTTTAAGATACTACCAAGTTACTTTTCAGAATGGCTGTATCACCAACCATGTATGAGTAATTCAGTTTCTCTGCACCCTCAGCATTTGGAGTGATCACCATTTTTATTTTAGCTGTTCGGGTAGGTGTGTAGTGGTATCTCATTGTGGTTTTAATTTGCATTTCATTCTTCATGCGTTTAATTTGCATTTTCCTTTTCATATCTTTTCATGTGTTTATTTGCCATCTGTATATTTTCTCTGGTGAAATGTCTATTCATGTTCTTTGACCATATTCAAAATGCGTTGTTTGCTTTTTACTGTTGAGTTTTGAGAATTCTTTATACATTCTAGATGCCAGTCCTTTGTTGTTTATGTGGTTTGCAAATATTTTATCCCACCTTGTAGAATGTCTTTTTATCCTAACAAAATCTTTCACAGAACATCAATTTTTAATGTTGATGAAGCCCAATTTGTCAATTTTTACTTTTATAGATCATATTTTTTTGTGTCAAGCCCATTTTTCCTAGTCATAAGTCCCAAAGATTTTCTGTTTTTTCTATAAGCTTTACAGTTTTATATTTAGGCCCATGATCTATTTTGAATTATTTTTTGTTTAATGTGTAAGACAGGTCAAGGTTCATATTTTTGTTTACAGATGTCCAACACTGAAGCACAATTTGTTGAAAAGGTCATATTTCCTCCATTGAATTGCTTTTTCATCTCTGTCAAAAATCAGTTCAGCATATCTTTGTGGATTGATTTCTGGGTTTTCTATTCTATTCCATTAATTTGTGAGTCTATGCTTTCACCAATACCACTCATCTTGATCACCGTAGTTATATATTAGTCCTTGAAATCGAGTATATAGACTCCTCACACCATTTTTTTTCTTTTTAAAAATGGTTTAACTGTTCTACTTTCTATGATTTTCTGTATAAATTTTAGAATACTCTTATCTATATCTATAAAAAATCTTGCTGGGATCTTGATAGAAATTGTGTTAAATCTGCATATAATTATAGGGAGAATTGACATATTTGCTATGTTTCATCTTCCAATCCATGAACACAGTATGCATCTCCACTTATTTAGATGTTATTTGATTTCTTTCATGGGCACTGCATATTTTTCAGCATACAAGTCTTGTACATACAAGTTTTGTTAGATTTACATCTACATATTTCACCTTGTTATATGATTCACCTTGTTATATATTTTATTTTTATACAGGAATACAATTGATTTTCTATGTTTATCTTACGTACTGTGACCTTGCTAGAACTCATTTATTAGTTCTAGAATTTTTTTTAATTAGCTTCCCTGGGATTTTCTATGTAAATAACCATGTCATCTGCAAAAGGGACAATTTTACTTCTGTCTTTTTTATCTGTATGTTTTTAAAGTTTTCTTTTCATCCCTTATTACACTGGCTAGAGGTTTCAACGCTATGTTGAATAGGAGTGGTGTAACTGAACATTCTTGCCTTGTTCTCATTTTTAAAGAAAAGCATCTTTATCTGTATGTTTTAAAAGTTTTCTTTTCATCCCTTATTACACTGGCTAGAGGTTTCAACACTATGTTGAATAGGAGTAGTGTAACTGAACATTCTTGCCTTGTTCTCATTTTTAAAGAAAAGCATCCGTTTTTGCCCTTAAATATAAAGTTAGTTGAAGGTTTTCGTAGATGTTCCTTATCAAGTTGAAGAAATTCCCCTAAATTATTATTTTTCTGAGAGTTTCTATCATGAATGAATGTTGAATGCTGTCAAATATTTTTGTGCATCAATTGATCTGATCATGTAATTTTTCTTCTTTAGCCTATTAACATAGTGGATTATACTGATTGATTTTAGAATAGTGAATGATACTTGCATCCATAGAATTAACCCCACTTGGTTGTGTGGCATAGACTTTGTTTTATATATTATTGAATTCCATTTGTGAAAATTTTGTTAAAGGTTTTTGCATCTATATTAATGAGATATTGGTCTGCAATTTTTCTCTTTTTGTACTGTCTTTCTCGGTTTTGGCATCAAGACAATGCTAGCGTCATACATGAACTGAGAAACAGTCCCTTCTCTTCTATTTTCTGGAAGAGATTATGTAGAATTGATGTTAATTTTTCTTTAGAAATTTGGTAGAATATTTGAGTCACACCATGTGGACCTAGAGATTGCAGGGGGGGCAGTTTTTTATTACATACTAAACTTTCTTAATATAGAGTTATAAGGCTATTCAAATTATCTACTTCACATTGGATGAGTTTTGGTAGTTTATGTGGGTTTTTTTTGTTTTTTTGTTTTTTTGTTTTTGAGACAGAGTCTCACTCTGTTGCCCAGGCTGGAATGCAGTGGCGCAATCTCGGCTCACTGCAAGCTCCACCTCCCAGGTTCACGCCATACTCCTGCCTCAGCCTCCGGAGTAGCTGGGACTACAGGGGTCCACCACCACACCGGCTAATTTTTTTGTGTTTTTAGTAGAGACGGGGTTTCATCATGTTCGCCAGGATGGTCTCGATCTCCTGACCTCGCGATCCGCCCGCCTCAGCCTCCCAAAGTGCTGGGATTACAGGCCTGAGCCAGGCCAGTAGTTTATGTTTTTTAAGAAAATAGCCCATTTCATCTAAGTCATCAAATATATCTGTGTAGCACTGTTCACAGTATTCCCTTATTATCCTTTTGATATCTGCATGGTCTGTGGTGATATCCCCTGTTTTATTCCTGATATTCATAATTTGTATCTTGTGTTCAATCTATTGTTGAGAAAGATGTGTTGAAGTCTCCAATTATAATTGTAGATTTTTCTATTTCTCATTTTAGGTCTAACAGATTCTACTTTACATATTTTGCAACTGTATTGTTTGGTGCATAAATATATAGGATTGCTATGTATTCCTTGTAGGCTGACCCTTTTATTATTATATAATGTCTCTCTCTGCCCTCTATATTTTCTTCATTCTGAAGTCTACATTATCTGATGTTAATATAGCCACTACAGGTTTCCTTCAATTAATGTTTGCATGAGCTGTCAACCTATCTATATAGTCACATTTGAAGTGAGTTTTTAATAGCACATAGTTGGGTCATGTTTTTTAACCCACTTTGCCAATCTCTGTCTTTTAATTACTATATTTAGACCATTTACATTTAATGTAATTATTGATACGTCAGGGCTTACATCTGCTATTTTATTTTTTGTGTCCTGTTTGTCCTCTTTGTTTTTCATTTATCTAGTTTATTTTTCCTGTCTTCCTGTGACTTACTTGAACCTTTTTTAGAATTCCACCTTACCTATTGTGTATCTCTTTGTATCATTTTCTCAATAGTTGTACTAGATATTACACTATATATATATAAATAACTTACCAAAGTCTTCTGATGTTATCATTTTGGAAGTGTAAGTAAAATGTGGAAACCTTACCTCCCTTTACGTCCCTTTACTTTCTCCTCTTTGATATAATTGTACTAAATATTTCCTATACATACATTTAGAACATTATCAAATAGTGCTAATATTTTTGCTTCAACCATCAAACATAACTTAGAAAACTCAAGAGGAGAAAGAAACATTATTGGATTTAGCCACATTGTTGCTTACTGTGTTCTTTCTTCCTTTCTGATGTCCCAAGTTTCCTTAGTCTTATTGTTTTCTTTTTGTTTAGAGATCTTTCTTTAGATATTCTTTTAGAGTAGGCCTGCTGGCAACAAATTCTTAGTTTTCCTTCATTTTATAGTGTCTTTATTTCCCCTCCATTTCTGAGGAATATTTTTGCTGATTAGAGGGGATTCTAGGTTGACAGTTCTACCCTTTTAGCACTTGAAAAATATTGTGCCTCCATGGCTTCTGATCAGAAATCTGTTCTCATTCAAATTTTCCCTATAAGTAAGATGTCTCTTTTCTCTGGCTGCTTTCAAGATTTCTCTTGAGATTTTAGAAGTTTAATTATGAGGCTGGGTTCAGTGGCTTATGCCTGTAATCCCAGCACTTTGGGAGGTCAAGGCAGGAGGATTGTTTGAGGCCAGGAGTTCAAAACCAGCCTGGGCAACATAGTGAGACCCTGTCCCAAATTTTTAAAAATAAAATAATAATAATAATAATAATAATAATAATAATAATAATAATAATGAATCTTGGCATGAGTTTCTTCAGGTTTATCCTGTTTGAACTGACTTTCTCTGGCACAGATCAAGCAAAGGAATAAGGTGCACTACCTTATTATGCCAGATGGAGGTAGAAGTTCAAGTTCCCTACTGGGCTTCCATTGCTCCATTGACACCTGAGGAAGGATGTAGCTTTGTTATCGCTGGGAATGGGTAAGAGTTTCAGCTCCCCACATGGTCTCTACTGACACTGTGTATGGAATGACCTCATTATCATTGTACAGTGCTATAGTCCTGATTCTCCTCCAGGCCTCCCCTGACACTCAGTCCAGCAGGGAGGAAGAGGGATGCTTGGTTACTGTCAGTTAGAAGTGGCAGTCTAGGTTCCCCACATATTCTTCACTGACATCATGATGGGAGGAAGGCTGGTTTAGATGAAAGGTCCAGCTCTCTGTTTTAACTTTTTCTGATGCCACCCCAGCAAGGGTGTTGAGATACCTTGTTACAGCTTTGTGAGGGTGGACATCCAGGCTTCCCAGCAAGCCTTTTTTGGAATGGGTGAGGATGGGGCCACAGCTTTTCCTGTGATGTCTGGAGGGAGTAGAGTGTTTATTATCTAAAAGTTTTCTGTCTTGCTAGGCTTCTCCTTTCCTGGTCCTTAGGTAGACAGTAGAGTTATGTTAGGGCTCTTTTTTGTGGGTACCTGTTGTCATTTCCAGGTTTTTATCTTTTTCAGCTCGAAGTCTATGGTATATGATAAAAAAGAAAACTCAGGGAACTCATCAACATGTTGTTTCTTGGGTCCCAAGTTTTCTAGTCACTCTGTTTTCTTCTTTTTGCCTTCAGAGTATTCTTTTGGTTATTTTGTATATAATATCCAGGGGTTTTAGTTGTAATTCATGGGAAAAATAGGAAAATGTATGTCTATTTTATCTTCCTAGAATGTGTGTGAAGGCTTTTAAGAGGGAGAATGATATGGTCAGATTTATCTTTTAAAAGATTGCTCTGGCAGGGAGGAGAATTGATTTCACAGAGGAAGATGGAGACTCAGTGGAATCTATTACATAAGGAATGTTAAGAATTTAAAATAAAGTTGTGGCCATGAGAATAAAGTAGAATGATCTGAATGAGACAATTCAGGAGTCATGATCAGTGGAATTTGGTGACTGATGAGGGAGAATAGAGATGCATATATGATTTGTAGGTTTTCAGTTAATATTGCCTAATAAATAGGATGGCACCAATTCAGTTAGAAAACACAGGAGTAGGAACTTCTGTAGGGATGAGGAGAAATTATGAGTCCAGTTTGGGAAGTAACACTTTAGGGGTTTCTATTTTCTTCTACTTTTGGTTAATAAATAAGTTTGGCAGTTTTTTTGTGATGACAATTTTCCATCCTAAGCATGCTTCCTTCAACTAGAAATTCAGAGAATGGGATGCTACCCCTTTTCTAAAAATCTAGCTCTCCAAATAAGATATACAAGTGGGCAATAAGCATATTAAAATATGATAAACATTATTAGTCATTAGAGAAATACAAATCAAAGCCACAATATATCAATATTTCACACACATTAGGGTTAAATTTATTTAAATAACCATACCATGTGTAGAGGAGGATTTAGAGAAACTGGAACCCTCATACATTGTGAACAGAAATATAAAAGAGTAAAATCACTTTGGATAACAGTCTGGAAGTTCCTCAAAATGTTGAACTTAGAGTTACCATATAATCCAGCAATTCCACTCATAGGTATACAAGCAAGCTAAATAAAAACATATACACACTTTTTAAAATGATATACAAATATCCATAGCAACTTTATTCACAATAGCCAAAAATTAGAGACAATCCAAAAGTCCATCAACTGAGGAAAGGAAAAATAAAATGTATATCCATACTAGGGAATATTGTTCTGCAATATAAAGGAATGATTTGCTTATACATGTTACAATGTGGATGAACCTTGAAGACGTTATGCTAAATCAAAAACATAGCCAGTCACAATAGACCACATATTGTATGAATTCATTTATATAAAATGGCCAGAATAGGCAAATCTATAAGAAAAGAAGTATTTAAATAGCTTCCTAGGACTGTGGGCATGGATCTCAGATGGAAAGTAACTATTGGGCACAGGACTTCTTTTTGGAGTGACAAAAATTATCTGAAATTAGATTATGGTGATGGTGGCACAACTCCATAAATATACTAAAAATCATTGAATTATGCCCTTTAAATGGGTAAACTTTAAAATATGTGAATTATATTTTGATAAAGCCATTTTTTAAAACTAAATAGCAGCAATCATCTTAATATTCATTTTAATTTTTAATTGTGAATTACATAAATAATGGTTAGTCCTTTTATCCTATGTTCATTCTTCTTTCTGAATTCAACAGTCTTCCTGGGGTATATCCTTTAGCAGTTATCTCAGGAAGGACGTGTATGATAAATTCTCTCAGAATGAGTTTGCCTGAAAGATGTCTTTATTTTGCCCTCATTCTTAAATGGTATTTATCTCAGTTTAAAATTTCAGGTCAACAGTATTCTTCCCTCATCTCTATACAAATATTATTTAATCTGACTTCTGGCTTCTAAATAGACTATTGGGAAGTCTGCAGTCAGTCTAATAATTAATTTATGATAGATACATCAGTTATGATTAGTTATGTCTGAATAACAGAAACTCAAAATTCCAGTAGATTAAATGAAATAAAAGCTTATATCTCTGTTATATAAAAATCAGAGATAGAAGTTTATATCTCTGTTGAGTGAGATGTAAGCCTTTCAGAACTGATATAGCAGCTCTGTTTCACAAAATCTTTAGATTACCACTCTACCAACCCTTGGGTTTGAGCACTATCATTGTGGTCCAAGATGGCAGCTAGAGCGCTAAGCATTACATTTGTGTCCTAGGCAGCAGGATCAAAAAGGGATAAAAAAGAAAGGGGACGAAGACTACACAAAAGCCTCAAGAAAGTTTCCAGAAACCTTTTTTTGGCAGTTCTGCTTACATTCTATTGACCAGAATTCAGTTACATGGTCACACCTAGCTTTAACTCTGTTTTTGGATATGGGGACATAGGCCCAGCTAAAAACTGAAGTTCTTTTAACATAGAAAAAACAAAACTCAGCCAGGCGCGGTGGTTCACGCCTATATCCTAGCACTTTGGGAGGCCAAGGCAGGCAGATCACTTGAGGTCAGGAGTTTGAGACCAGCCTGGCCAACATGGTGAAACCCTGTCTCTACTAAAAAAAAAAAAATACAAAAATTAGCCAGGCGTGGTGGCGCATGCCTGTAGTCTGAGCTACTCAGGAGGCTGAGGCAGGAGAATGGCTTAAACCCAGGAAGTGAAGGTTGCAGTAAGCCAAGATCGCGCTACTGCACTCCAGCCTGGGTGACAAGAGCAAAACTACCAAAAATAAAAATTTAAAAAAAAAAAAAAAAAACTAAACTCGTAGTCTCAGACACAGTAGGTAACCTGTCTTTTCTCTTCAATTATCTTTGGTGTTGGCTCATCATCTATAATGTTCTGCAGTTTCATTATAATGTATCTGCCAATAGATTTTTATTTTCCTGTTTGAAACTAGGTACAATTCATCAGTCTGAGGATTCATATCACTAGTCAATTCTGAAAAATTCTCAGCCACTAGATCTTCAGTTACTATTTTGTTCATATTCTCTCTGGTCTTTTATTCTGAACTCCTACTAAATGTGGGCTGGCCCTTCTCATTCTATCTTCCGTAGTGTTTGACCATTCTTCTACATCCACCATTTCTCTGTGCTACATTTTGGATAGTCTCCTCAGATATATCTTTCTTCTGGTTCATTATTTCTCCTTTTAGTCCTATTCAACACAGTTGGTAAACTGTGTTTGGGTTTTGTTTTGTTGGGGTTTTATGCTATATTTTACATTTCTTGAAGTTCCACAGATTATCTTTAAAATTTTCCATTTTTTTCCAAGGTCTTGTTCCTTTCTTAGAGTTTCAATTCATTTTATATCTTCTGTCATTTTTAAATAGACCTAGTCTTTTTTTTTCCAGTTTGTCATTATACCACAGGTTAAATATCCCTAATCCAAAAAATTGAAATCCAAAATGCTCCAAAATTCAAGGCTTTTTGAGCACCAGCATGACACCACAAGTGGGAATTTCACATCTGACCTCACATGACAGGTCGCAGTTCAATGATGATTTAATGTACACAAACTTTGTTTCACACATGAAATTATTTAAAATACTGTATAATGTTACCTTCAGGCTATGCATTTAAGATATACATGAAACGCAAATGAATTTTGTGTTTAGGCCTAGGCCCCATCCCCAAGATATCCCATTACGCATACACAAATATTCCAAAGTCAGAAACAAACTCAAAATCCAAAACATTTCTGGTCCCAGGCATTTTGGGTAAAGGATACTCAACCTGCATCTCAAGTTCTTAGGCTCTAATTATCTGTGTTCACTGACTCTTGCTCATCATGGAGGATTGCTGCCTCTTACAGGTTTTTTGTTTTATTTTGTTTTTAATTTTGACTGTGAGCTCATACTTAGTTGGTCTTGTTTTCTCCATGAGAATATCTTATGACTTGGGTTGTATTTCAAAAGATTTTTCATTTGATTCTGCCATTAGTAGCCCAGAACTAATGTTTGTTCATTTCTTAGGCTCTAAGGGTTCCTGGACCATTCAGGTAGTTTCAATTGCCCAGGGAAGACTTTTCCTCAAGAGCCAGAAAAGCCAAGCAAGTTACCTTATTACCCCTGTATGCTAATGGGCGCATTTTGTTTTCCTGATCTCTCTTTTATTGAAGACGTAGCCCTTGTTTCAACTACCTATTGATGCGTAACAGATCACTCCAAACTTGTGGCTTCCAACAACAACAATTACCTATTTTGCTCACAAACTTGTACTTTGGGAAGTGCTCAGAGATGGGCTTTCCACAGGGTCTCTGTTTCCTCACAGCATTATGACAGTGCTCTAAGAACAAGTATCCCAACAGGCAGCAGGTGGAAGCTGTCTCTTCTGATAATCTAACTTTGCAAGTCACATCATATCATCTCTGCCACATTTACAGGCCACCCAGACACAAGGGAAGAAAACAGAGGCCTTGCCATCTCAGTGGGAGGCTTGTCAGCATCACATTGCAAGAAGAGCATGTGGGATGGGAGATATAGTTACAAATATTTTTGGAAAACACAATCTGCCATATGTTTTAAGAGTCCGAGTTAGGCAGAAGTTTCATATTCAACTTCCCCACCCTGCATAGCCCAAGGTCTTATCTCCTTTCCCCATGTAGATGTTAAAACATGTGTTACTAGATTACATGGACTTAACAGCAGCATGCAGCATAGCTGCAAAATCTGCACACGTGTTAACAGCTTACTATACTGATATTAAATTCCTCCTTCATTGCTGGCACCTGTGGGTTCCCTTTCTTTACTGCAAGTTTAACTATGCATTTAAATGTATTTTTAAAACATTTCACTCAGCATTTCTATGTGCTTGTAAAAAATGAGAAGGTTTTCAGGTTATCCTCGTCTGTCTCTTGCAGAAACCTAAAACTTCATCTTAACTTTATTCAAAGGAGTATACATTGAGAGAATAGAGGAGGAGGTGCTTGGAGTGCAACAGCCAAGCCATGTCTTCCTTGCCCTCCCTGGGGTCACATTACACACAAAAAAAAATTCTATTCATATTTTTCAATTATGTAAGCATGTACACACGTAGCAAGGGTAAATATTTGCTATTATCTCAATAGGTGGTACCGCAATTCCCGTTAAGGAAGCAGAAACTAGTCTGCACTTAGGCAAAAATAAGTTGAAAGGAGTAGAACGTGAGATGCTGAGGACAAGGGTGTGAGTAGATCCACCAAAACAAGAGAGATAGTCAAGCTGCTGCTCTGCATGAGGGATTCCAGGAGTGGCTTTGATTCCTAAAAGGGAGGTGGAAATAAAGGGTAAAGAATGGAGGAGGGTGAGGATAAAAGGATGGGCAAAGCAGTCTTTAACATTTTTATTGGTGGTAGAATGGCTGAATGGACTGTTGAAAATCAAATTGAATTTAAATGGTCTGTCTGCAATTGCAGTGCATATTGTGGATTTTCCTTGTTCATCCCTTCTTAATCTTCAGTCAAGCTCTGCTTTGAACAACGCCTTTGGTTACTCTCCAGAAAAAGGAGGAGGAGCTTCGTAGCACATCTGAGACTATGTCAGAGCAATAGGAAGATAGCCAGAAGCAAATAGAAGAAAGCAATCGACAGAGGTAGGAAATCAGGGTCAGAAGAACACCACCATCCCAGGTACTCACAGAAGCACCGGGGGGCGCTCTGAACTTCCAAATGTCAGCACACAACAGCAATGTAAACCTCTTCACCTAAATCTCAATGGACTGGGAGTTCCAGCTGACATCTGGGTTACATGTATCATCCATAAACTCCTAGAAGCTACTTACAGCATCATCAGCCAGTCCACTGGTGGACCACTGGCTAACATGTTAGGGACCTAGGGATATGTCTTTGGATATATTTCAAGGACTCTATCAAGCACATTCAAAAAGAGAAGGCAGAGTGAGTCTCAGTGTCCTGCTCCCTACCCCCATACACATGCCAGTCCATCACTCTGACCACAACCATCAGTGCTTTCCAGGATATGGTGAATATTCCTCCACTGGATGGGCTCCTGCAGAGAGCTCATGACCCCATGACAGGGATGTCATACAAGGGATTTGAGATTTAGACAGAGTGGTGAGCACTGGACTGGATAATTTGTAAACTCTACTCTAACTTGAAATCTTTCAAACACCAGTGAATACATATGTTGACTGAACCAAGCTGATCGGCTTGCCTGATAACAACTGTGTTGGAATGAAAGGGGTGGAGAAAGGGACTAAGATAAAATGGTGAAGCCCCCTTGTGGGCAAGCAGGGAAATTTTGAGTCAACACAACTTGGGGTCTAACTGTGGCTCTGAAACACGTATGTGTCATAGGTCACTGGGGGAGCTGGGAGAGGATGATTATAAGTGTAGGTAAGAAGCTAGTAGCCAGCCGTCTTGTGTTCTTTCATGTTGCTTGCGTGGTTGATTGGTTGGTTGGTTTTTGAGGTATGAAAATTTAACATGAGAGCTACCCTCTTAATGTATTTTAAAGTGCACAATACCATATTGTTAACTACAGGGATTACGTTGTACAGCAGATCTCTACATCTTATTCATCTTACATAACGGAAACTTTATACCCATGGAGCAACAACTTCCCATTTGCTCCTCCCACACCCAGCTCCTAGCAAACACCATCCAATTCTGCATTTCTATTAGTTTGACTATTTTTGCTTGCCATAGCACCCTAAATGTACGTGATCTCGTCTGTCCTGGATCCCTTATATGGTTCTGTCTCAATGTAGTACATGCCCCTGAGAACACTGAAAGCCCAGCCACCAGCCACAGTCCCCCACTCATGGCATTTCTCAATTGTTCCTCCCACTTATTTCTTCTTCTTTTTGTCTTCATCCATCCCCAGTTCAAGCTCCCTTCTTTTGTCACCAACCCTCCTAGGTATAACAACTGATCTAGTAAAGTTCCCTGGCTGAACTCTAGCACTGTCTCGGACATGATTTTGAGTTCCCCCTGGGGCTCCACACGTGGCATTACCATGTCATAGGTGCTATTTCAACCAACCCCAGCGCTCACCCCACTGCACATCTCTGCCTCCCATTTCCCACCTCTGCCGAGGGAAGGGGATCATTCACCCAGCACAAAAATACGAAGGGCCGCCCCTTGCTTCACTCCCCCATCCACCCTAAGTACTCCAGCTCTTTCACGGAAAATCTATTCCTAAAAATACCTGGATTTTTAATTAATCTCTATTTTCTTATTGTTTTTGATACCACTATAGTAGTCCCCCATGTACCCCGAGGGGGTACATTCCAACAACTGCCTGAAACCAGAGATGGTGCCTAACATGATTGCTGTTAATCAGAACATGATTCTGTTCATGTCTACCATCCTCAAATTTAATAACACTTCCATCTTAACTAAGCACTTATCCTGTCCTGTGGCCGTAACTTTTGTAGCTTTAGTGTAACAACAAAACTAGCACAAATTTGTGTTTCCTTCTTCACAGTTTCACAGATAGAAAATTTGCTCTCCCTATGGATCTCAGCAACCTTGGCATACAATTTTTTTTCTTTTTTTTTCTCTTTATTAAGTCAAGAACTTTCACCTTTTCACTTAAAGGAAGCCCTTGATGGCTTCTCTGTGGTGTATCCGAATTGCCAGCATCAGTACTCTTGCACTTTTTACTAAGTGCACTTAGAAATTACACTTAGGCAATTACTAAATAAAATAAGGGTGATTTGAATACAAGCACTGCAATCTGATAAACAAGAGGGCTCCTAAGTCACTAACGTGTGGGTAGCAGCTACACATGGATCCACTGGACAAAGGGAAGATTAACATCCTGGGTGGGGCAGAGTGAGATTTCATTTCGCTATTCAGAGCAGCACTCAAATAAAAACTTGTGAATTGTTTATTCCTGGAATTTTCCATTTCACATTTTCAGACCACTGTTAACCACAAGTAACAAAATTGGGAAAGTGAAAGACTTTTGTATTTTCTTCTCCACGACTGCTCATCTTGGGGGAGAAATTAGTCCTCCCTCAGGGAAGCAATCAGAACTCCAGCATAGAGCTGCCCAGCCACAAGAGCTTTGTGGGCACTGTCTCCCTCTCTCGGGCTCCTCCAATGCCCTGGACTCCTGACAGAAGCTCTATCCAATGCACTGAATGCAGCATCTTTTACATCTTCTAGAGGAGAGAGATGCCACCAAAATCTGGGCTTTTTCTGCCACACTGTGGCCATGTCTGAACACTACATGTGGCCTTCATTCCCTTACATGTGGTATTGGGAGTTTTTTTCAATGAAGATTATAAGTTACCTTCTTTACCTGTTATCCCCATTCAAACCCTCAAGCCTCAGCTGATGCTCACCTCCCCCAGGAGAACTCCCTTGAATTCACCTCCACGCCAGGCTGGCTGAGGCGTCCCTGTTCTGACTCTCCCAGCTCCTCCTACCAATCATTAGCATTTCCTTCCACATGCTGTATTGTAGCAGTCACTTCTGTCTCCCTGATTAGATTGCGAACTCTTTGAAGACAAACCAACACATCTGTGTTATCTCCAGGGCTCACAGAAGAACAGAAAAGTCTTCAATAAGTATATATGAAATTAAAGAAAAAAGGGAAGAAGAGAGGGGAGGAAGGCTGAAAACTCAGGGTAATAACAACCACCCACACTTACTGAGCGCTTGTGGTATACAGTCTCTGTGCTTCACATAATGGATTCCAGGGTATCAGGGCCAATATCCACCTCTGCTGCCCCAGCTTCATCCGGCAATTGAAGGGTCCATGTCTATCCTGTCAGGGGCCTCCTGGACTCTAGTCCTTCACATAGTCCAACATCTGTTCCCATGTTCAGTGACCACATCACATGTTTTTATGCATTTTACCATTCACCCTTGCATGTGATCATCCACAACAACTTGGAAATCAGTTCTAGTATTGAGAGGTGAATCCCGCTGGGCTTCTGGGTTGGGTGGTGACTTGGAGAACTTTTCTGTCTAGCTAAAGGATTGTAAATGCACCAATCAGAGCTCTGTGTCTGGCTAAAGGTTTGTAAATGCACCAATCAGCACTCTGTAAAAACAGGCCAATCACCACTCTGTAAAACGGACCAATCAGCATTCTATAAAACGGACCAATCAGCACTCTGTAAAACGGGCCAATCAGCACTCTAAAATGGACCAATCAGCAGCATGTGGGTGGGGCCAAATAAGAGAATAAAAGCAGGCCATCCCAGCTGGCAGAAACCCTTTGGGTCTGCTTGCCAGGTGTGGAAGGCTTGTTCTTTTCCTCTTTGCAGTGAATCTTGATGTTGCTGGCTCTTTGGGTCTGCACTACCGTTATGAGCTGTAACACGTTGCAAAGGTCTGCAGTTTCACCCCTGAAGCCAGCAAGACCACAAGCCACCCAGAGGAAAACAACTCTGGACATCCCACTTTTAAGAGCTGTAACACTCACTGGGAAGGTCTGCAGCTTCACTCCTGAAGTCAGCAAGATCGTGAACCCACCAGAATGAAGAAACTCCGGACACATCTGAACATCTTAAGGAATGTACTCCGGACACAAATCTTTAAGAACTGTTAACACTCACCACGAGGGTCCGTGACTTCATTTCTGAAGTCAGCGAGACCAGGAACCCAGTGGAAGGAACCAATTCTGGACACAGTACTGTCCTAGGATCGAGGGGCGGAAAATGTGTTCTTAGAGGGGTTGGGTTACCTACCCAAGGTGGCACAGAATTTAAAGCCAGGCTTGACCTCTCAGAGTTTACATCAGGGCTTCTGAAGACTCTCCCACTAGCATGTAGGCAACCGTTGAGGACAAATTCTGGGGGGTTGGGGAGCGTGTACGCTGGTAACGGGAGGGCTCACTGATGTTAGGAGGAAGAGGAGCAGAGGGAACAGAGCAGAAAGGGGCCAGTTTTTGCAGTCTTCATTCAATCATTGTTTGTCCTACGCCAGGTACGTCTACCAGACAGGGCCTGCGGCCTCAAGGAGCTAATAGGGAGACTGACAGATGCATAAAAGAGACATCTCAAGGTAGGAGGGCTTTTACGGCCTAGCACTGGAGGGCAGCTTCACCGGCATCCCAGAGAGCCAGACTAGCAAGGGACCCCACAGCCAGCTGCCTTCATCCCAGAAGTCCCCAATGTCAGGAGCGCCAGTCACAGTGGGTTCCAGGAGGTCGTCACCAAGTTGAGTCCTGGACCTGAGCTGGGGAGATCAACTGTTCCCCACACTGCCCTGGTGCCTACCATGCACTACCCATATGGGGTACCTTCCATGCAGCACCCATGTGAGGTGCCCACCATGCAGTACCCACATGAGGTGTTCTGGCTCCCCTTGCCCACTGCAGAGCATGGCAGTGCCCACACCCGGTGGCTCTTGCCCCGGGACAGCTGGCCTTGTGATGGATGCCATTCTCAAACCATCTGCTGGTTGGAAGCTGGTGTGCCTGCATTCACACAGCACTCTCAAGTCAAGGTCATTCTCAACTCCTCACTCTCCTGGACACTGTCATTCTTCCAGCATTTGTGAGGGGAAGAGATGATCTCAGCTTCCTTTGAGTTCCCCTCCCTCCTTCCTAACCCCCACTTCTAGGAGAATGGCTTCCCCATGTTACCGTATGTGCCCACGGTTGCTACGCAGATGCTCTAATTGAAGTCAGGTTGATCGGAAGCCACTGCTTGAGCCTGCAATGATGGGACGGGGGTGGTGAAGGGGCCTGGTAGATCCAGAGTCTCACAGGACTCACTCCACAGCATGCACCACCATAAGCAGTACTTCCCGAGTCCCAACTCCCAGATCTCTGCTGACCCCTAGAGGTTCCAGCCATCACAGCAGAGGCTCTGGCCTCCCCCTCCCCGCCGCCATCCCCTTCGTGCCTGATTCTATGCTAGGCAATGCACACTGTCAAGGCTTTCTGTCTTGTTGGATGCAAAAATTAGAGAATGTTGCAGTACTTCATCTTCCAATCTCAAAAAAACAGAAATCTATCATCCGAATCCTCTCAATCTTCCCAAACTGAACTCTTCCTTCACACCACACAATGAAGGTCAGTTTCAAGGTCATAAAGTGAAGTGAGCATCAATTGGAGACTGCTACATTAAAAATAATTTTTTTGCCTTCCTAAAAGTCACCTGATCTTTCCCTCTCCAGTAGTGACTACAAAAAGACTTAGTAGCTCACGTGCCATCTGACTTTTTCCAGGGTATTGCAATTAACTCAGGGGATTTTTCTTTCTCCTTTTTTTTCCCTATATCAGTCTAACCTAATTGGTTTGCCACTAATTACTTGTTTCCTATACAGATAGGTGTTCATCATGTCCTTACTTGTCTCAAGCTAATAAGCTTTCAAGGACACATCATCCTTCCAACCCAGTATACAGTTGAGAAGTTCACACAAAGAAGTTACCTTCCTTTCTCTGTGAAGGGACTAATTGCCTCAACTCTCATGCAAGGACCGCCCCCCCCCAACCTTCGTCTGTCTTCTGGTGAGCCTCGGGGACTCCCATGGGGGAACGGGCACCCAGCACAGCCCTCACAGTGTGGTTGGGTCACGATTCCAGCTTATTTGCCTGACGACTGCTCAGGAGATGAAGAAAAAAATGGGATAAAAGCATATTCTTCAACCTCATTGAGCTATGGGATGAAATATCACTTTTGGAAATAATGATTCCAGGTGAGATGGCAGTGAGGAATGGGGCTCATGAGAAGCGAGTGTTTTATTACACAATTTCTAAAATATGAGCACTTCATGCTTTTTCATTATCGTATATTATTACAGTTCTATAAAAATCATTTCTAGGAAATCAATCCCAACGTTTCAAAGCCTTCCAAAAAGAGCTTGGAGGCAGTTTAGAGGCAGCCCTGTAAGTAGAGAAATTATACTTTCAGCTTTACATAATAAGATTTACTATGGCACTGTCCACACTCAGACCTAGTCAACCCTGCATAAGGAATGCAGTGACTGGGGATTTGTAGAGTTCCTCCCAGGCCACAATTTCAAAAGACAGCAACATTTTTGACTGACCTGGAAAAGAAGTCAGATGGCACGTGAGCTACTAAGTCTTTTTGTAGTCAATACTAGAGAGGGAAAGATTAGGTGACTTTTAGGAAGGCAAAAAAAAAAATTAATGTAGCAATGTCCAATTTTGAACATTTTCCAGGTGAGAAAACAGAGGCCCAGATAGTGTGAGTGAAATTACTTTTGGTGCAAGCCTGTGAGGCAGCAATAAATCGTTTCTATTTACAATCCTACCATTTCTCCACCTGGTGCATAGTGGGTTTGGGGAGCATCTCCACTCCACCCTCATCCGTCTCTGGTATTTCCCCTCCCTTCTTTGGAATCTAGGTTTTCATTCCAGGGAGTGCATTAACTTGCTGGATAATTTGCTGATCACACTGGTACAGAAACCATTGAGAGGCTTTAGACTCCTACTCTCTCACAGGGATCAAGACCTGGAGACAAAGGAGTCAAGGGAAGCCCCATGGCCTAACCACAGCCCTAGGAATATCCCCAATGCCTAAGGAAACCCATTCAATCCATCTAAGCTTCAAAATGTCACCAAACTGAGGAAAAGCCAGTGGAGTAAGTCCATAAGTCCACTTTGAATGGTGATGATGCCTTCATAGCTACAAGCATTTCACGTACCTCTCCTCACTTTATCGTCATAAAACATTCATTAAAAGGATAGTCCTAGCATAGCACTTCTCAAACTCTAATGTGAACAGGCATCCCCTGTAGATGTGTTAAAATACAAATTCTGACTCAATAGGTCTGAAGGGGTGGTGGGGGGACTGAGGCTCCACGTTTCTAAAAAGGCCCCGGGTGATTTCGATTCTGCTCCTCTGAGGACCATACTTGGAATAGCAAAGGCTTAGAGCACAATTTGGAAACCACAGTTCTAAGGATTGAAAAGGCAGTAGCAATGAGTAGCTCACCAGCCTGGGCTCAGGTGGGATGTTAACCAGATGACATTTCCTACATTACTATTTTATTAACACCTGACAGGATTGAAGAGCTATACCGCATGGGGGAAAGATCTCTGGAGAACATTTTCTGATGGAGACCAGGAAAGAAGTGAAACAAGATTTACTCACGAGAGAAGCGGGCCAGTGGTCTGGCATTCTTGTCTCCAGCTTCATTTGCAACTAGAAAAAAAAAAGAGGATGCAATTTAAATAAATAAAGCACATGTGTCCACCAAATATGCCCCAATACAGCCAGTCCTCTAGATGCTTTGACATCAGGCTGTATTTAAGAGTCTTGTAAGTGAATAAAAGCAACTTTACTCCCTCTGTGTCTGTATTTCCAAGGCTGCCCTCAACACCTAAATGAAGTCAAATATCTCAATCATTTTGATTAGAATATTTGGATGAAGCTAGAGAGGATCTCAACAACATCCAGTTTAGTAGGCCTAAAGAAGTTAATTGGCTTACGTCCACTTAGTAAGAGGCACACGCACCAGCTTCCAAGCTAGTGGAAGTCCTTTGGCTCCAAGAGTCCTCTAACAGTGCTGTCTGTCAACACGCAAATGTACCCCAAGCATCGAAATGAGTCTGGTTTCCTAGGATCCATAGGGGCAAAGCTGAGGCAGGAATTTCGGAAGATAAATAAAAAGCTGGTTAATGTTCAGAAAGATATTAAATTTAGATGCTAACAAACAGGGAAGTTCATCAATAAAATTGTTCAGAAAACTGGCTAGAAACCTTACCCCTAAAGCTTCTCAGCAGGGCAGGCTACCTCCTACGAAAAGTCTCCATATAACTTATCACTGGATAGAGTCATATTTAATGTCCCTTATAACTTATGAACCCATTTTATTGGGTAAAAGAGATTGGTTGTTAAGAGGAAACACAGGCTTCACTCACTTTAAATACCATGTTTCATGCCCATAAACATACCTTGGTTGTTGTATGTATACATAGCAGACAGACATGAGTATTTGTGATCTACTTGAATAAACGCCCAAAGCAATCAACAAGAAACACCTGTTCATTCTAGCTGAGAAAAAAGCATTCAGTGCATCAACAGAATAAAGGAGATTGCTAACGTCATCATGAATGTATGAAAAGTTGCAGCAAAAGGATAAAACCAATACAGTAACTACTTTCTAAACTTATTATATCATTTTACAAAAAATGAAAGAAGTTGAAAAATTTATTCCACCCTCTCACAAAGGTAAGCATTTTAAAATTTACTACATTTGAGCAATTTTTTAAAAATTAATGGATTCCATCTCAGTATATTTTGTTTTTCTGGCATTAGCTTTGCCTCACCATCTCTACTCTATTACTAATAAGGGCAATTACTAATTTGGGCAATTTATCTGTTACTAATTTAGGCAATTTTTAAAAATTAATAGATTCCATCTTAGTATCTTTTGTTTTTCTGGTATTAGCTTTGCCTTATCATCTGCACTATTACTAATAAGATGTTATATAAAAATGACCAGCAGGGGGAGGCAATAATTCATCCAGCTCCCATCGTCTGTCACACCGCAGCATTTCAAAAAAAGAAAGAAATGGGCCTGGCGCAGGTGGCTCACGCCTGTAGTCCCACCACTTTGGGAGGCCGAGGCGGTCGGATCACGAGGTCAGGAGACCAGCCTGCCCAACATGGCGAAACCCCATCTCTACTAAAAATACGAAAAATTAGCCAGGCGTGGTGGTCGGCGCCTGTAATCCCAGCTACTCGGGAGGCTGAGGCAGGAGAATCGCTTGAATCTGGGATGTGGAAGTTGCAGTGAGCCGAGATTGTGCCACTGCACTCCAGCCTGGGCGACAAAAGCGAAACTCTATCTCAAAAAATAAAAAGAAAGAAATGAAATAATTACTACACTCTGCACCAAATACATTTTAAAAGAAAAGATTTCCAATTCAAAAAAAGATCCAGGAGTTCTAAGAACAATGGCGATTCTTGCTGTCTTCTAAAATGTTCTGTAGAACCACCACATGAATATAAATAATTCACATTCATATTCTTGCCTCCACTCAGAGCTACATCCAAAAGTATTTCAGAACAATGGTCAACTATCTCAGTAGAAGTCTTTAACCACAACTGCATATCCTCACATCAGGAAAACTTGGATGTTATCATAGCTAAGTATTAAAAAAATCTTATGAGCACTGGGAAAGCTCTCAAGAGTTTTCTGTAACCAAAGTTATCTTATAATAAAAAAAAGGGCGGGGGGAAGAAAAGAGAGAGGGGAGGAGAGGACGGAGGAAGAAGGAATGAGTCCCAGTTAGGTATAGACATGAATTTCCATGGCCTTGAGTTCAACTTGCTTCTTCCATTTAGACACCACAAATGTCTGAAGAAAGAAATAGAGCTGGGTGGGGCATAGTGGCTCACACCTGTAATCCCGGCACTTTGGGAGGCTGAGGCAGGAGGAACACTTGAGCTCCTAACTTTGAGACTAGCCTGGGCAACACAGTGAGACCCTGTCTCCACAAAAAAAGTTTTAACAACTTAGCTGGGTGTGGTGGTGCATGCCTGTAATTCCAGCTACTCAGGAGGCTGCAGCAGAAGATCACTTGAGCCCAGGAGGTTGAGGCTGCAGTGAGCTGTGATCAAACCACTGCACTCCAGCCTGGGCAACAGAACGAGACCCTATCTCAAAAAAGAAAGAACAAAGAAAAAAGAAAAAGAAATAGATCCAGGGTTTTACCAAAATCTTTGCTACAGAAACTTTAAAATGACATTTTAAAATGGGATTACAAAGACCATTGCAATTGCTGAGAACACAGGCAACCACCTAAATGCCCAGCTTGGAGTGTGCACATTCTCCAAGAGTATGCACATTCCTCCAAGAATAAAAGAACAGAGACACCAATGTCTCTATTTCACATGCAGCAATAGCCACATCTTCACTCAGCCGGGCCCTCCCCGCCCACCACCCTATCCAAGGATGGGAATTGCTGACCCAGATCCAAGTCACACCAGGAAAGGCAAGAATCAGGATCCAGGCCAGTGGGACACCAGGAGAGTTTCCTCTATCCAGAAGGAATTTGAACCTTGCCACCAGCGTGATTTCCCTACAAACAAACATACCCAATGCCACACTCCACTATTAGAGGGTCTCCCGTGATGCTGTAGTCCCTACAGAACACAATCCAGCTCACCTGCACCAACTTATTCTCCCACCTCATTTCCCAGAGCATACTCCAGCACTCAGTCACATGCACTAGATGGACAATCCCACACACGCCCTTCACACACTCTTCCTACCTGGCTCTGGCTCTTGCTGCCCCCTAGCCTTGGTGCACTCCTCCCTCATCTTCATCTGGCCAACTCCTTACTCATCCTTTAAGATCCAGGTGGAGCCATGCACTTCTGAAAAGCCTCCTCGCCTCACACCCCACCTTCTCCATCCCCCAGATCTCTGCCTATATGCATAACTCCCCTTCCCACACCTGCCTGTTGTTCTCAAACTTCAGCAGGCATCAGAACCACCGGGCAGGTATCTTAGAATACAGTTTCTAATTTGATGCATCTGGTGTGAGGCCCAAGAATTTACATGTCTGACAAGCTCCCAGGTGATATGGTGGATGCTGGTCTGGGGACAATAAAAGCTACCCCACCCAAGGCAAGGATCATCACTTTTTATCATTGTATTTCCATTCTTTTGTACAGTAACTATGCATTCAGTCAATATTTTTGGAACTCAACAGAGTGAATGCCACAAACAGCTTGGTAGACCAGACATCTCAGACTGCCTTCCAGATGACTATAGGAAGCCCCAGGTGTGTTTTGTTTGGTCTCACAATGCTTTCAATTTTTAAACAATTGTCAGCCCACATTTAAAAACCAAGAGATTTCAAATAGAAATACATATTACTGGCTTCCTTCAAATAACTGGGGCGATTGGAACACAAGGCCCCCGTCCCACATGACAGCCATGGATCAACACTGAGATGGCCCCTCGGGTGGCTCTGCCTCCTGGATGTTCAGAATGCAACTCTATGCTGACTATTGTTGGACTATACGCTCCGCATGGTCTAGAAGGCAGGTGAAAACAGAACCTCTTAAAGGGCTTAAAGAACGAAACTAAAACTCAACAGATGCTAGCACTACAAAAAGTGCTGTAGCCTGGCTCGTCAAGCCCTTCTGTCCCCAGTGCACAACTGCCCAGATGTGTGTGACAGTCCACCAGCACGCTGCAGGCCTGTTCGGACACACCCAGGCTTCTCCATCAGCACAGGAGCCCTCAAACACTGCTGCTTGCCTTGCATGTTTAAAAGTATACAGCAAGCTTTCATAATAAAGTAGATGTTCCGTTTATCAGGTGCAATTAGAGCTTAAATGTGGTGAGATCTTATAAGAATGATTATGTAGGTTTATGGAAAGTTATCTATGCCATACTGCTCACAAAACACAGATTCTAGTTCAGAATGCACAAGGATTCTATTGACATTCAGTTGCGTGTCTAGGCTACATGTGTATATAGGCACAGAGGGATGAGTAGAAGTGTGGTCACCAGATATATTAACAGTTATTTCTCCTGTGTGGTGGCATTTGAGAAAATCTGTAACTTTTGAAATAGTTTTCTGTATAAACTCAATAGTTTATGATAACCATATATTTATAATCAGGAAAAAATGTTTTTATTAGAGGGTATAAAACAATTGGCTATTGCTCTCTTTCAAAATATATATATTATTTTGGATATGTGTGCATATATATGTACATGTGTATGTATATGTGTGTATGTAAAAAACTTTTCATACATACACATGTATAAATGTTTATACTATTTTTATGCATACACATGGGCACATATACACATATTTTATATACATGTATATATGTAAAAAACATGTGTATATATATACATAAAAAATATGTTCTAGATTCTGATTTAAGAGTATTCCTGGATCACAGAATCCAAGGCACCTGCCATCTCTAGTCCAAGAGGGCTCCTTGTAAGACTCAAGAAATGCATCTCTTACTCCTCTCTCCAGGGATCCCACACATTTTAGGTCAGTGGTTTCCAGCCCTGGACACACATTAGAATCAACTAGGGAACGTTACAAAATATTGATGTCCAGGCCACACCCCAGACCAATTACACAGGGCCTCTAGGGGTAGGACTCAAGCATCAGTGTTTTTTAAGCCCCTGATCCCAGTGAGCAGCCAAGGTTGAGAAGCACTAATAAATGGTGCAACTCCATACATCTTTACCAAAGGGAGGAGGACGTGGCTTTGATTCCTTCAAAAATAATTACCCCTATTCACTTCTTCTTTTCAGGATGCTATTGCTTTGTCAAAATCCTGAATCAAGTGAGGTATATCTCTGCTTTAAGAAAACTTCAACCATTAAGATGCAAACCTAACTGTGGAGACCTATTAGTGGGCAACTCTTTGCATTGTAAATGGTTCTTTATAAAAGGATTCACCTCACGTTGCCTCTATCCTTCAGCATATTTGGATTGAGCACCACCTGGGCGCTGGGCAGTGAACTAGACTCGAGGAGGGTTGCAACAATGGATTCCACCCAACCTGGACATACAAGCAAGTAAGGAAGGCAAACTGTGCCTCTCAATCTGGGTTTATCCAAGTGTGATCAGCTAGGGAAGTGACTTGATGATGATGATGATGCAGGTTCCTTGGTCCTGTGCCAGATCCACTGGGTCAGAATCCCTGCAAGTGAGGACAGGACCCTAGGTTTTAAACCAGGGGTCCCCAACCCCTGGGCCACAGAACCTAGCAGCCCATGGCCTGTTAGGAACCGAGCGGCACAGCAGGAGGTGTACAGCGGGGAACTGAGAATCACCACCTGAGCTCTACTCCCTATCAGATCAATGGCGGCATTAGATTCTCATAGGAGCATGAACCCTATTGTGAAGTGTGCATGTAAGGGATCTAGGTTGCATGTGCCTTATGATCATCTGAGGTAGAACAGTTTCATCCTGAAACCATTCCCCCCAACACCCATTTTGTAGAAAAAATGTCTTCCATGAAAACGGTCCCTGGTGCCATAAAGGTTGAGAACCACTGTTTTAAACAATTGCTCCAGAAGCCACTTGGGTACACTAATGTCTGAGAAGCAGCAATCTAAAGGAAATGTTCCCCTGGTGTGTTTGCTGTAGGTTTTCCCTCCCAAAAATTGGCCAGAAACAAATCTCAGAGTAAGTAGTTGCCATGGAGACCAGTGGGAGGGAGGCAGGTGAGACAGGAAGATAACTTGGAGCAATGAGCATCCTAACCCCAGACCACCCAGGGGGCTCTGATGTCACAGCTACCACACAAACAATACAGGCCATCACAAAGAACAAAGGAGAATAATGGGGAAGCTAAGGTGGGCCAAACCGTTGTGGTGGTGGCCTAGGCAGGTGCACACTGCTTTGTAACCAAAACAAGCACCCAAAACACTGCCACCCTTGTTTTGAAAGTCCTGGCACCTGGGTGAGCATAAAAGCAGCTGGAGTCCTAGATGCCAGGGCAAACACACAGTGAGTAGCAGACCCAGAGCAAGGAAATCTGCCCAGTGCACTGGTTGGCTGCTGCTTTGCCACAGCCCTGGGTCTGGCCCAAGCATCTTCTCCAAGGGAACTCTTTTGGGAAGGCTGGTGGCTGCAATGCCAGGCACCACAGACTCCCAAAGAAGAGAGCATTGGAATGAGGTTCCAGGCACTTTCACTAGTTACTATAGAAGGTGAAGCTTGGAATTACCGGGTGCTTGACCTCACCTCGTCTTACCTTCAGCTTGCAAAGACCCAAGCAATAGCAGAGAAAACAGGAAGGAATGCTGGGGGGAAGGAGACTTGGTGCAAAATCATCATTGACCATCCTAGCTCAGATATCATCTTATAGGTAGGACCTTCCATGACCACCCATTAAGACCACAGGTCCTGACTGCCCCCTTCCTCTAGTCCCCATCCCCCTTTCCTAGTTTATTCCTCGCTACAGCACTTATCACCTTCTCATATGCTCTATACTTCAGTGGGTTTATTGCCTTTCTCCTTCCATGACAATGTAAGCTCCACACAAGCATAGATTCTCTGCCAATGAAAAAGCTGCTATCTCCCCAGTGCCCAAGTGCCTGGCACACAATATTTATGGACTGAATTAATGACCAACCTCCTAGCAATCTACCATTCAGAACGTGATAGAGCCAAGGATATTGGAAGGAGACACAAAAAGGAAGGTGCAAGGATATCACATCCTTTGAACACCCTAAATATCCATTCAGATCTTCAAAAACCAGGCACTGAATAAATCATAGATACCAAATAAATCTGCAAACATCCAGTCATGGTCCCTGCCTTCACATTGAATAAGACTGCCCTTGAGTGCAGAAAGACTGGCTATTTTTTTTCAAGGCCACACAGGTTTTTATGGCCAAACCCTATGTAAACCCAGGAGTATCTAGTGCCAAAGTCCATGTCTCTTCCATCTTTGTCTGTTTGCCTTCCAAGGAGGGGAGACAGGTAGGAACCATGCTCCAGAGAGGGCTGCACCGAGAGAAGAACCAGGCTGCAGACTTTATGCCTCTAGCCCCAGTGGGAGGACGGTACCAGCCTGCAGGCAATGGGGGAGGTCACCCGCCTGGCCCTTGGTACCAGGCGTAAGGCCAGGAGACTGTCAGGAGAGAGAGGCTCTTTGTTGAGGTGGGCAAAGAGGCCAGGACTCACAGCAATAGGATCCAGTAGAGGGAGAAGCTACTGACGAGGGGAGGAGCTTCATTGCCACATTCATTCAAGAGCCCCAAGGTGTCTCCCTAACCCTATTAAGCCTCCCATAGGTAGAAAACAGCAACAAGGAAATAGAATCTAGAATCAAATGCATCTCAGTATGAACCAGTACAACTCACAAAAACAGCCCCTACGAGGCAAATCGTATTCTCTTTAACAGGTGAGGAAAGTGACATTCCAAGAGATTAGGTAGCTTGTCCAAAAACAGACCAAGGCAAAGCAGTAGAGTGAGAAATGTCATCCATTCCTTCCAGCTCTGAGTCCAGCATTCTCAGAGAAGGGATGTGCCCCATCTGTTTAATTGTTGCATGATGATCAATAGTAAAGCAAAAGGCTTGACTTCCTTTGCCCCCATGTGGTTTGATAAATGTTGATGCTTGACAAGCCTGGGATCTGTTTCAAGCATAAAAATGTATAAATATATATCTCTGGCGATGGCTGAACCGTGTGCTGTGTTGAGAAGTCTTCTGATGCCAAGACTGAGCTTAGCAAGATGTGTTTGTGACACATGACCAAAGCCTGCCATAGTTGGGGTTGGGGGAAAATGAAGGGAGGAGGTAGGATGGGTAAATGGGAAAATCCGGCCAGGTTAGATGGAACACAAAAGAATGTGGCCATGAAATGGATAATTCACAAAGGTAATTGACTTCATTCAACACATAAAATATATTATCCCAGTTGCTTAAAATGAGAAATGCTATATAATACAATAACTTCATACACCCAGGAGCCATCCAAACAGACTGGGCATTTCCAGAAGGCTGTCATCTAAACCAGACTTAGCCATGCCTTTCACAAGGCTGTGGTCTTGTTAAAATGCAGATTAATTGCCTGGGATGAAATAACTTGTAGTGGTAGGTCCAGACATAGAAGATGGTACCACCTTATTTCAGAGGCAGTGCCCTTCACCTCATGCTACCCATCACATTTTCAACATCCAAGTGTTACTACCACACCATCAGCCTCATTGCCATGAAATCCAGTCCCTTGTCTCCCCTCCACTTAGCATCAAGTCGGAAGCCTGCTCCTTACAGGAACAGATCTCAGCAATCCAGTTGAAATTTGTGCCCCAGAGCCATAAAAGGCATCACAACCCCCACTCTGTTCCTTCCCCCCTTCTTTATTCAGAAATGCTTATCATTGCCTCATTATACCTTCTGGGCCAATTTGGCTGTCAAATCCACTCTGAATCAGGCACTTGCACAAAAGAAAATAAAACTAATTTGTAGTTGATGATGCATCAGGGCTGATAATTTGAAAGTGGCAGGGATGGTGCACTTTCCAGACCCTTCTCTCCTAGAGTAATGGGCAAATCCTTACAGAAGGCAAGGCTCACCTGCCAGAGGGCACGATGGCTCCCTGGCTCATGCAGCCCAGGGTATCACACAGACAGAGGGAAAATCCAAGAGGCCTTTACCAAGCTGAGAAGACAGCTTGAAAAACACATATCCTGTACTTTTTCTTTTAGTTTGGAAGAATTTGAGTCATATGTAGAGGCTCAAGCAATCTATTTCTTCCCTGGACCTAATTTCATAAGTTTGCTTATTTATCTACACTCTATCTCATTTCACAATTTATATTTTATGTTTTGCTCTATGCTCCTATCCTTTATGCAACAAAGTGAGATGTTAATGAAAACTGAAATTTACTTATTTCAATCAATTCCTTGCTCCCTTTCCCTGATCCCGCTTTCCAAACTTCCAGGTTTCAGGTTGACTCTACAGGGCCCTCCATTACACCAAGATTCAACAATCAATTGCCGTCTGTTTAGTCTCCCTCTCATCTGTTGGGCTCCCTCCTCACAGAGCTGTGCTGGATGTGACAATGGATGTAACCTCATCCTCAGGTAGCCAGGAATCCAGCTGAGACCCAAAGGCCTGGCCCTGAGCTTCCTGGTACATATCATTCGGCTTGTTGCCATATGAATTTATCAAGGTGTTTGGTGTTTCTGTGGAAATCATCAGGCCAAGCTACCAGGCCCTGACTTCAGGAAACTTGAGATCTCATTGTGGAAACGTAATTTTCATGCATGAGATGACCCAAGCTCTGTTGAATGCTAGCCAAAGGGTCCTTTGTGGCCTGGAGTGACTAGTAGTGAGAGGTTTCCTGGAAGATGAGGACAGGTGAGATTAGAGAGGTGGAGAGGATGATGGAGTCTGCCCAGGGAGAGGAAAGGGGTGTGGTGCATTCTAGGATCTGGGAGCAGACTGAGATGCATCAATTATTCATAAATATTTCCCTTTCATAGCAAGAAAAGTTTTTTTATTGGACAAGGGGAGTAGTGAAACGCCATGAAAGGCTAGCACTCAGATCTTTCTATCTGCCTTCTCTCCTATTTCCATATACAAATATGTTGCATCTGCAGATAGGGATGTGACTTTATCTAAGAGTAGATGTGTCTGAACATGCTCCAAATTCAGGTGCTGGGACACCAGTCCAGTGCCAGCAATCGCTCCAAAGCACTGCCACCTGACTTGGATGTGAATTCTTCCTTGTGGTGATGTCCTGGGTGGCCCAGTCCAGCCCTCCTGGTTGATACCCTGGTGGCCACCAGCAGCATCAGGCTGCAGGACTGCTGGCTCACATGGGGCCCCCTGCAATCCTGGCCTCACTATAACAACCCAGTTGGGCAAACCAGGCAAAGCCAATCACTAGCAGTTAACATGAATCAACAGTGTTGAGACAGAAATACAATATTGATATGGTTTGGCTGTGTCCCCACCCAAATCTCATCTTGAGTTGCAGCTTCCATAATCCCTATGTGTTGTGGGAGGGGCCCAGTGGGAGATAATTGAATCATGGGGACAGTTTTCCCCATACTGTTCTTGTGGTACTGAATAAGTCTCACGAGATCTGACGATTTTACAAGGGGTTTCCCCTTTCGCTGGGCTCTCATTCTCTCTTATCTGCCACCATGTGAGTCATGTCTTTTGCCTTCCACCGTGATTGTAGCCTCCCCAGCCACATGGAACTGTTGAGTCCATTAAACCTCTTATTTTTTTAAATAAATTACCCAGTCTTGGGTATGTCTTTATCAGCCGTGTGAAAACAGACTAATACAAACATCAAGCTGGTTGCTCAAGCTGTTAACTAATTACAGTCCACCCCGGACAAGGCAAAGAAAAGTATACAGAAGAGGTGGAGGGACACTCAAATTTATTAAGCCCCTTCCTCATGCCAGGCACCAGTAGGAACTTTATGCCCATAATTTTTATTCAATTTTCACACTGTTCCAGGAGGTAAGTAGTAGTATTCCCTTTTTCAGATGAGGAAGGTGAGATTTAGGAAAAGTTAAGTCACTTTTCCAAATCAGCACTGAGAAGTGGGAAAGCTGGGATTGAAACCCAGTCTGTAAGCCCCTTTCTTCTCTTTTCTCTACAGCTCACACCATCAGAAAGCACATTAAGAACCCTCTGGTCCAGGTGGGCGTGGTGCCTCACGCCTGTAATCCCAGCACTTTGGGAGGCCGAGGCGGGCGGATCGCGGGGTCAGGAGATCGAGACCATCCTGGCTAACACAGCGAAACCCCGCCTCTACTAAAAAAATACAAAAGAATTAGCTGGGCATGGTGGCGGGTGCCTGTAGTCCCAACTACTCGGGAGGCTGAGGCAGGAGAATGGCATGAACCCGGGAGGCGGAGCTTGCAGTGAGCCGAGATCGCGCTACTGCACTCCAGCCTGGGCGACAGAGCGAGACTCCATCTCAAAAAAACAAAAACAAAAATGAAACCCTCTGGTCCCATTCCACATATCATGCATAGATCCCCTACAACATCCCAAACAAGTGGGCCTCCAGCTCATGCCTGAACTGTCTCTAGGGACAGGAGCACCTTCCTTCTGGAGGCAGGAAGCAGTTCTCCAAAAGAAAGGAAGCTCTTCTTCATAATGATGCCATCTTTCCAGAGGTCTTCATGCTGCCCCTCACAGAATAGGCCTGGCTCCCTTTCCTCCTGAGGGCCCTTCCAACATTTGAGGACAACTGTCATGAACTCAGACCCTTGAGCCTTCTCTTCTCCAAACTGACAAGCCCAGATCCCTCCTCCTGTGACAAAAATGCCCCAAGGCCTTTACCCACAAAAGCAAAGTTACTTAAGTCATTGCCGAAAGAAGAGACTATTTGTATTTTAAATAAGCCTCAGCAACACATTCTTCAACCCCACTCATTCCCACAGTGATCTTCAGGCTGAGTCAAATTTCCATCTCCCTCCATCAAGCCCCTTTCTTGTTTGATTCTTGGGAGAAGTGGAAGGCACCTAGGAGCCATTTTCAGCGTCATACGCCCCAGAGCCATCCAAACAGGCTGGGAGTTTCCAGGAGGCTCTCATCTAAATCAGCTCATCTCAGACATGGTCTTGCCTTTAACAAGACCGTGGTCTTGTTAAACTGCAGATTCATTTTCAGATGCTCTGGACCAGGACCTGAGAGCCTGCATTTCTAACAAACTCTCAGGTGATGGTTCTGGTCCAGGTACCATACTTTGAGTAGCTCAGTGCTAAAGGACATTGAAAAGGAAAAACCAAGTACATGTTCTAAGAGCTCATTGGAAAGCCATGGATGGTTGTGAAAATGCATGCTATGGAATTTCATGCTCAATTCTCTTCGTTTTTCTTCAGCAATTTTTTTTGAGAAAAATAACTGTTAACATCACGACTTTTTAAACCTGCCTAAGGAGAAATGTTGATACTGTGTAAGTGTGAGAAGGCATATCCAATGCAGAGGGTGACGGAGAGAAACTCACCCCTCTCAACTGGCATTCAACAGAGCAGAGCTGAGCTAGATCACCACCCACCTGGGCAAGCCACCAGCAAAGCACAAAGCTCAAAATGCATCAGGAGATGCTCAGATCTGAGATAGGAAATCAACCTTACAGCCACAACTTCACTTGAGGTGCTCTATTTTGATCCAAGCTCCTGGCAGTACTTTGAGCTCATGAGATCTAGCATGTACACACAGGCACACACACAAATGCACATATGCACACACACATACACACTCATGCACACAAACACACCTCCCCAACATCAGATGGGGCATGCACTGTCAGCACAGTGATGTCCAGGAGCATAAATCATCACATCGTTACCAACTGGCTTCAGGCTGAACAGATCAAAATGCATCAAATAAATGAAATGAGGCACAGGACATTCCCTTGGGCATTTTGGGCAAGGAACTTAGATGTTCGCTAGACTGAGCTGTCCTCAGCCGAGCTACACCTTTGCATACTGTTTCCCCCAGACTAGCACAGGGCCTGGCACACTTAAGCTGCTCAATAAAGGGCCAGTCCTGAAGTCACAGAGGTCCTGGAATGGAGATGGGCCATGCTGCTAGGAATTGTCCTCCTCTGTCCAGAAGTCAAAGAGCCTTTCTACCAACTAGTTAAGGACTTGATGTTAGCTTGGCATCTTATCTTCTAAGCCAGTTGGAAGTCACGGACAATTTGGGGGTTACAAACTGGAGGCAGGTGTGTCTGGCTTGACAAGCATAGCATTTAAGAATAATCTGTCTGAATTTGGCAGGGACTAGTTCTCCAGGGTCGCATGAATCCCTGTTGCTAACACCAGACCTGCTTCATTCCAGCTGCTTCCCAGAGATCTCCACACAGATGTGCATTAGGACTCTAACATCAGACATATCAAAGCAGAACTGTCTGTTTCTGCCAGAAATCTGCTCTTCTCCAGATTTTACCATCTCAGTAAATGGAACCACTTTCCCCCTACTCTCCCCACCCCACAAAATTCATCAGGACAAAAATGTGACGATACCCTTGTTTCTATTCTTTCTGTCATACTCATAGCCCTCGCATCAGTAAATCGTGTGGGCTTCACTTTTAAAATAGATCCTAAACTCCTACCACTCCTTCCAGCTTCTCCCCTGAAATTGACCCAAGCATGCAAGGCCCCTCACTTAGAGGTTCCCTCAGACTGTGGCACCTCCCTGTGCAAAGCCCTCAGTGTTTCTCCTAGTGTTCAAATCACTGCCTCCAAATCCCTTCCTATCCGGAGCTCATCTTCTCCTCTCATCTGCTCGTTAACTAAGCTCCCAAATCTGCCAAAAGTATTCCTATTTCACTTGTTTTTCATGCCTAGAATGCTATGCTGCTGGTACTAAGGGTCCAGTTGTAGTGGCCACCCTGGCAGACCGTTCCACGTGCACTTACATGTGCAAACTCATGCAGTCCTTGTAACAGGGCTTTGTAATGGGGAGGCAGGGCTATTGTTATCCCTACTTTACTCATGAGGCAACTGAGGCACAAGGAAGTTAGGTGACCCACCCAAGGCCATACAGCAGGTAAATGGCAACGCTGGATTTGTATCTGAGCAGTCTATCCAGGGCCTCACTGAATCACTGCCACTCTGCCCCTTACAGAGCTCGTCACTTGCACAGCTGCCTTCTCACCTTACAGGATTCAGCCGAAACGTCGTGTCCCCTGGTACTTCCTTGACCATCCCCTGTCTCAAGCACCTATCAGTACCTAGAATTAGCCTGTTTACTCATGTGCTTACATATTTCTCCATCACAAACACAGACACAAAAGGATATAAGCTCCCTGAAGGCAGCCCCCAGCAGCCTCATTCTCTGTACCCTCAGAACCAGAATAGTGCCTGGCACAAGCCCCCCTCATCAAATATTAACCAACCTACTGCCTATTTTATATTAGCACCTGGGTCCTGCGAGTCCTTGAGTCTCCATCCTCCATCTTGTCCTGTTCTGTAACATTCCATAGGCTCCCGGAAGCTTCCTCTACAGGGCAGAGTCCACTCCGGATGACAAAACACTGCACAATGTGGCCCAGCCATCCCTCTGGCCTTGCCCCTACTCCTCCCTCCCAGCACACACCTGCACATCAGCTGTCCTGAGCCGCTCCACCTGCGGCCTTCCCAGATGAATGAGTCCCTCTCTGCAGGCTTCTATCCCTTGGCACCAGTTCTCTACAATGAGGAATATAAAGACGGCAGGCTTGGCCGGGCGCAGTGGCTCATACCTGTAATCCTAGCACTTTGGGAGGCCGAGGTGGGTGGATCACCTGAGGTCAGGAGTTCGAGACCATCCTGGCCAACATGGTGAAACCCCATCTCTACTAAAATTACAAAAATCAGCCGGGCGTGATGGCACATGCCTGTAATCCCAGCTACTCAGGAGGCTGAGGCAGGAGAATCGCTTGAACTCAGGAGGTGGAGGTTGCAGTGAGCTGAGATCGCACCACTGAGCTCCAGCCTGGGCGACAGTGAGACTCCATCTCAAAAAAAAAAAAAAAAAGACTGCAGGCTTTAGAGTCAGGCAGACCTAACTTAGAATCCTGGCTCCTCTGTCATCTTACCAAACCTCTCTGAGTCACTTTCTTTGTAGGTAAAAATGTCACAATACTCACTCCTCAGGGTTGTCAGGATGAGGGATAAAATATGTAAAACACTTAGAACGGTCTTGGCACATGACCATGATGAGCTGCTCAATAAGAGGTAGATGGTGGTGGTGGTATTATTTGTTTAAGGTCTATTTGTATTAAAGAAACATGTGTAGAGACACTTCCTTAACATTGTTTGCATCTTCACTGAGCACGTGTGCGACACATAAATCTCAGTAAACATCTACTGCAGAAATGGGTAAGGATGTCCTTGGAAGCTGCTTCCAGATGCCTCTAGCATCCCAGGAAGCCCAAACCCTGCTCTGGTCCTTTCATTTTGCTATTAACAAGGGAAAAACAAATGGAAAATGGATAAAATTGCATGTTCAGCACCTTTGATCTTATGTTAGAAAAAAATAACCTAAAAAAAACGAGGGCAGGAAAAACCCAGCTATGGTCTCTGGAAGGGGATGGGAGAAGGAAGGCTGGCAATGAAGAGCTCCCCCAGGAATCTGGGCATCTGACTGAACCTTCAGGAATCACCTTTCTTATTTAAAAAAAAAAACTATTAAAATATACGACTATGTATTTGTGAGTCAGAAAGAAATGAAGCATTATGGGCAAACCTATCGTTGTCAGTTTTCAAATAAGGCAGTTCCTCATCACATACTGGCAACTTGGCTGGATTTGTTAAACTTCCACAGTGTCCCCTCTAAGACACTGAATAACGTTAAGGGGTGGTGAGGCAGCCTGTGCTTTTGGAATGCCCATTATAAACCTTCATGGACGCACCTGATTGGTTTTTCTTTTCATCTCCCTTTGTGTAAGTTTCTACACAGGTTCATTTTTATTCCAAAGCATTCAACATGCACACACACCACACAAACTTACAAACACACTCACACATACAAACACACTCACAGCCCCTAACTGCCTGGAGAACCATAGCAGTTTTCATTTTCTGTTTCACAAGGCTTTCTGCTGCTGAGCTTAGAGTCCACTCGCTAAGGATTCCAATACATGAGAAGTCCAGGGCACTCAGATAGAGGAAGGTTGTAGGGGTTCTTGTGTTAGGTGGGGGATTGGAACAAGACCCTGAGGAAATTAAATTTAAGCTCACAACGAGAATTCAAAAATATACTGCCCTTGAGTGTCCAAGGGAAACTACATTCCCTCGGCTCATCTTCATGCACAGCCTTGAGAAACGAAAAACTAAGGAGGTACACAGCCAATGGAAAGTGATTTTTCTATTCACTGTGAGCAACTGAGTGTCAGCAAAGCTGTGTTATGAAAGTTGCTTCTAGGCCGGGCACGGTGGCTCACACCTGTAATTCCAACACTTTTGAAGGCTGAGGTGGGTGGATCACGAGGTCAGGAGATGAAGACCATCCTGGCTAACACAGTGAAACCCTGTCTCTACTAAAAATACAAAAATTAGCCGGGCATGGTGGCACGTGCCTGTAGTCCCAGCTATTCGGGAGGCTGAGGCAGGAGAATTGTTTGAACCCAGGAGGCAGGGGTTGCAGTGAGCCGAGGTCACGCCACTGCACTCCAGACTGGGCAATATAGCGAGACTCTGTCTCAAAAAAAAAAAAAAGAAAGAAAGAAAGTTGCTTCTAATTGTGTGACAGAGGATTTCGACGTCCATTGCTGTTTGTCATTTATAACATACAGTAGTGACGGAGCTCTGGTTTTAGAGTCCCAGGGCCTGGTTTTAAAGCCCCGCCTCTATCTGTCTGGCCCTGACTCCCTCACTCAGCCTCTGTGGGCCTGAGCTGCTTCTCCTGCAAAACAACTGTACGGTACCTGCCCCATGGATCACACAGCATTGAGAAAAAACTAAATGACCTAACATAAACTGTAAGGAGATGAGGGCCTCAAAGGGACTTCCTGACACACTGTGAAATTTTATATCTCAACTAATACAAAGAATTTTAATGTTTTAATCTCTTGGACAAACACTATGACCCCTTTATTCATCTTCAGGGTCTGTTTTTATACAACATCATAATGGGTATGATTAGTATAATAAGGAGAAATGCAACCAGTAAGAAGATGAAGTGGGCCTGGGGTTTAGATGGGCTGGTCAGAGGGGGGCCCCTGATGAGGGGCTTTGAGCAGAGACCCACGTGAAGTGGGGATGTCCACAGAAAAGCACAGCATAGGGAGAGAGTGGTCAGTACAAAGGCCCTGAGGCAGAGTGCAATGGATTGGAGACCATGCTCACTGCAGTCTCGCACATAGGAAGCACGCAGTATGCAGGAGCCGCTGTGATAATGAGCATTGTTCTCACACTGCCGAAACACCGAGTTACCAGTCGTGGGTGAGCCAAAGCCAGGGAAACCCAATATATTAATACATCACCACCAATGCTAGTTAGGGCCCCTTCAGACGGCGGCTCACCAGCCAACACTGCAGCTCTGGGGGCTGTTTTTATGCCGCTACAGAAAACAGCCAGGTGCGGTCAGGGGCTGTTAGGAACAGGCACAGGTGGGCAGCATATTTACTCCACTTCATCCTCAATTGCTTTCTTCCTTCCCCACATTTGCCTCCTCCCTTTCCCCAAACACACCTTCTGAGGAAAGGAGATCTCTGCCTTCAGCCAACCTTGCAGTCACACTGTTCACATGTGCTGAGTCCCTAGTGTGTGCCCAGCTCTGGGCTAGGACTGGGAACCCTGAACTGCAACAAGGTGAGATCTTTCTCTCTAGGGGCTCACAGTTTGGGGAGAAGTTATGGGTAGAGAAAAAAAGCTGCTCCAAAATAATACCAGCCCAGCTGGTGAAGGAGCAGGGTGGTCATCAGCTCAGGGGGCATAGAGAAGGGAACATCCTCAGGGAAGCCCACCCTATACCACCCACGACATGATGTCCCCCCTCATATGATCTCATTGTACCCACTTCCTTTCCCCTCTTTCCTTTGTGGCTCTTATGAAAACTGTAAATGAATAGCGATTTAAAGTCTATCTCCCCTGGTAGACTGTAGGCCCTGTGAGCCAGGGGGCTTGCTCTCTCTTGTTCACACCTGTATTCCTAGCACCTAACACATGGCTAGAACATGGCAGGGGCACAGAAAGACACCATAAATAAATGAAGGTTGCTGAATAACACAGCACTTCATTCTGTTGGGGAAGTGTGACATCTGCCTCTAAGATGGCTCCCAATAAGCCACCTGCTAGAATCCAAACCCTATGTGCACTCTTCCCACACTGAATCAGGAAGGACCAATGTCACCAACAAAATACTGTAAAATGATGATGTATGACTTCCAAGGCTTGAAAAACATCCAAGGCTCATAAGAAACATTGCTACTCCCACCTTGCTCTCTCTTACATCAGTTACTCTAATGGGGAGACCAGACAGCCATGCTATAAAGACATGCAAGCAGCCCTGGGGAGGGGTGCATCTGGGGAAGAACAGAGGCCTTCTGCCAAAAGCCAACATCGATTTGCCTATCATTTGAATAAGTCATATTGGAAGCAAGGCCTCCAGCCCCAGTCAAGCCTTCAGATGACTGCAGCCCTGGCTGACATCTCAAATGTGATCTCATGAGAGACTCCAAGCCAAAATCACCCAGTCACGCTGCTCCCAGATTCCTGCCCCACAGGCAGTATGTGAGATAATACCTCTCTACTGTCATTTTAAGCTGCTAGGCTTCAAAGTAGTTTGTTACTCAGCAATAGATAACTAATACAAGAAGGGACTAGAGAACCTTCAGAGAACCAAACTTTGAAGAACAAAAAGGATTTCACCAGGCCCAGAGATGCATGCATTGTGTTTCATACAGAGGTAATAAAACAAGGAAAATGCATAGGGGATTGTGGGCTCAAGAAATGAGAGAGCAACTCAGGTGGCTGGAGCACAAGGTACCAGGAATGCCACTGAAAGAGGAGGTTGGACCTGGGTCCTGCATAGTCCTTGAATATTATTCTAAAGGATCTGGGCTCTTTAGAGGTGGGAGTAATTATTTCCATCTTACAAATGAGACAAACTAAAGCTTAGAAAGTTTAAGGAATTTGTCCAAGGGCACCCAGCTACTAAGTGGCAGTTCTGAAATTCAAATATAGGATGAATTGACACCAGAGCTGGTGCTCTTTCCAGCACTTTTGTGTCCAGGAAGCTCCATGGCTCCTCAAACAGGGGTCTCAAACGCTCAGAAAACTCGTAATCCCCAGTCACTTCCAATTTCCAAAGACTTCCCACAGCCTGACCCGATGGGTGATCCAGTGCTTCTGCCCTGCCTACTGCATAGAGCAAGGTGACATAACAGCCTGTGTCCTCCTGGCCTACCCATGTGGAGGACTCCCCAGGGTCACCTTCTTCCAGGGAGGAACTCCTCACAGCCCAAGACACTCTTCCTTTCTAGCCCCAGCTCTCCTGGGCCTCCCCACTGCCTCACAACCATGACGCCACTCTGCACCCCCAGGTGATTAACTCTGTCCTTGGGGGGCTCTCCCTTCCCTCCTGCAGGGCAGGCAAAGGCAGCATTCCAAGGCAGCTTGGAATGACCTCCTGAGACAGCAGCAGAAGCTGGAGCAAGCTGACAGGATGTGCTTCCCACCCCCAAGCCCACCATGAGGACATTAGACTACCACCTGCTGCTCTTTTGTAAGGGAGAGGTGCTTTGGGCCCTGAAGAGCACACCTAGAAAAAGAGAAAGGAAATTCACATTTCAGAGCAACTTCTCTATATGAGTCCTGCGCTTTTTCCACACTATTTCTACCCTCACCATGACCCTGTGAGGTAGGCATTACTATTCTCTTTTACCAGGTGAGTAAACAGGGGTCCTAAGAAGTTAATTTGCCCAAGGTCATGGACAACTGTTGTGTACAGCCAGGCAGGTTGTGCACTGCACAAGTCTAGGGAGCACTTGTCACATCATAGTCAACACAGATTTATATATTTATTGTGAAAATTTTGCAACAGAAAGTGACTTCAGAAGGGGCACCTTTTCCTATTTGCACAAAGGAACATTTGGGTCGCAATGATTCTGTGAGAGTACCCTGTTGGTCAGTGGCAATTTGACCCCATGTCTGGTTGACTCTAAAGCCCTTTCTTTTTCCACTAGACCTTTATACATCTCTTGGGATAATTTCAAGCATGTTCATATCAAGTTCTTCAGGGCTGAACTGACAGTGATGGAATCACAGGCATCTAGACCATCCCAGCTGGAAAAGATGTTGGCAATCTGTAATCTACCTCAAAACTTTCCCTTTGCATTGGAAGAATACAGGCCCAAAGAGGGAAAGTGAGCTGCTCAAGGTCACACAGCTGGAGGTGGCACAGCTGGGACCTGCATCTTGTGCAACTGAAGGCAGGTCAGCCTGGCTATAAAGTCATTCTAATTATAACCATAAATGTCGGAGCTAGATTATGTAGGCTAGTGGTCTCAACTTTCTTTTGCAGCAGAATCACTTTTTCGATTGTGAGTGGAGGCAGTGAGTGAAGGGTCACAAGAGACAGTGTCCCTCACCTGACAACTTTCTGAAGTCCAAGCTTAAGAACAAAAGAGGTTGAAGGGAAGGAGAGGGCAGCTCAGAAGCCTCTCCGGAATAGAAAAGAACATTCCTCTGTAGGCCTGTCGGGTCCTGGGAGGGAAAACGTCATCAAGTGAAAGCTTCTAAGCCCTCCCATGTGGCTCTCAAGGCAATCGTCATCCACCTTGAAGGCAGGACTCAACCCCTGCACAAGCCTTCCTGGCTCCCATGGAGCCTCTGAAAACCATGGTGATGGCCCCCAAGTGGCAACTCAGTTCTGTCTGGGCTCAAGCCAAGGTGACAGGAGCCAAGGGAGGAAAAACACAGGGAGGAAATCGAGCACTTAATTTGCTCTTCCTTGGAAGATGCCAATTAAAAGGCTTCTGTCTGAGAAGAATGCCCATTCAGCCCCTACTCCTACTGGGCTGCCTCCTTAACAGCCCCTTCCGGACTCCCCAAGGTGCAGCTTCCTTTCCAGACAATGAAGCCCAAGTATGCCCAAGTTAGAAGCCTTAAGACCCTCTAGAATCACAGTAACCACCACCCCCACTCCTGCCAACAAACACTGGAGCTCAGGGAGGCAGGGAGACCTACCTGCCTGAAATCACTCAACTGATCCTTCTTGGCTCAGTGGCAGTCATGAGATGAAATTTTAGATGCATTGAATGAAAACGGTCACTCTAGCCTCACATGAACCCAGAGTCCACCCCTTTTCCTGCTTGAGTCACTGATACAGACCCTATGTACAGCTGGTTAGGAGCCATGGAGGTAGAAGACCCAGGATGCTGGACTCTCAGGGCTCCACAACTCACACAACCCAGGGCAGCAATGACTACTGAGCTCCCTGAAAACTGATGCCTGACAAAGCTTTTGAGTAAGTCATAGAATAAGGGTCTAATTAGTCACCAACAGATCTCTGTGCAACTATCTTCTCATCTGGTACTCTTCCATTATAATTGGAGTCCAATTTTTATAAAGTAGAAAGACCAGCTTACCACCCCACAGGAGCTAAGTAAATCTTAAAGCATGTGGGGATAATTATTTAAATGAGAAACACCCTGAAAGAGGGTCTGAGAAAATTTAACCTTTTCATGATATTACTAATGAGTTTAGTCTCATTTTGCAAGTGAACAAGATGAATGTGCAACATTTGGTCATAACATAGAAGTCACTCTCAGTCAAAATATTATCCAGAACACAAAAGAAATTATTAAAATCACACCCAATCCAAAACCATACAACAGAGAGTTCACTGGTTCAAAGGATTTGCAATAGTGTTCTGGGAAGATGCTCACCAGCTTAGAGTAACTGAGAGCACAGGATAGAATGCCAATATAAATACACACACACACACACATGCGTGCACACACACCTTCACACATGTTAACAGTATATAGAAAACTATGGACAACTATGTCAATAAATGTAAAAATAGTTGAAATGGATAAATTCCTAGAAAAAATTTAACATCAAAACAGATTCAAAAAGAGATGGAAATACTATCTGAATAGACCTTATACCACTAAAGAAATTAAATCTGTAATAAAACATTTATCCACCAAAGGAAAAAAGATACAAGAAAACACCCAATCCAGATAGTTTTACAATCAAGTTCTATTAAACATTCAAAGAACAGATCAATCAAAACATACAAACTGCACCAGAGAAAAACTGCTCTCCAAAACTGAAAAGGACAACACATGAAAGAAAAATTGTAGATCAATTCTGAGTACAGGTGAAATAATATTAAATAAAATGTTAGCAAACTGAATGTAAGAATGTATTCTTTATTATATGGCTTACACAAATTACACTTGTCGCAGAAGTGTAAGAATAATATTAGAGAATCCATTAATCTTATGTTATAATTTAGCATGCTAAGGGATTATTGAAGAAAACAAAGATATCATCTCGTAAATGTAGGAAGAGTCTTTGAAAATATTCAAGACCCAATCATGATTAAAACAAATAAATATGTGTACACACACACACACACACACACACACACACACACATATATATATATGATGAAGTCTGGTTCCAGATAAGATGAAGTAAGCACATTCCACCCTATCTCTCCCACTGAATGCAGCTATAAAACCTGGACAGAATGCATGGAACACCTATTTGAGGATGCTGAAAACAATAGTAGCAGACAGATTAAGGGAAAAAAAACGAATTTGAAGCACCACCAAACTAGTGGTAAATTTTCCATTTTTTCCTCTCATGTACTCTGATCTTGTCTCAAGGCAATCCAAATGGGCATTAGCATGAATGAAGGGAATTCTAGGTGAATCTTTCCAGTTCTGGAGCAAGATTGGGAAACAGATATCCTAATACTCAGGGGGAAATCTCCTATATTTTTTTCCATTGTCCATTCTTTTGCACCTTAGCACCTAGCAGACTGCAATCCCCTAAGATACTGAAAAAGGAGTATCTTCCTCTCTGGCCAGAGAAACAGCGGTCCCAAGATAGTGGAGTAAACCCCCATTGCATTTTTTATCTCTCTGTCCTCCTGCCCAGTGGCCTGAAATTCAGGCACAGTCTTGGAAAATGAGTGGCAGAGACACTTAAAAAAAAGCTCTAGCTTTCTGGTCAGAGGTCTAAAAGGAGAGCCTCAGGGACCCAAAACACATGAGGGACATGGTGGAAAGGGAGAAGCTTGGGAAAGCAAACCAATCAAGTTACATGAACTTCTGGACTCATCTGTGAGCAGCACACAAGTAAATCTGACTCTAAGCAGCATACCATAGGCTTTATGAACTGAGCTAATGGATAGACCAGTATCCATCCCAGACTGACTACTAAGTGACATACTTGGGACAGATCTGAGTAGCACAGAAAAGGCTTTGAAAACAAATTTGACATTCTAGTCACAACCCACAGAAGGCTGGTCAAAACTTTCAATCCAAACTCAACTGGGTCAACTGGCTGCCAAAACAAAAATATCAACATTCAGCATAAGATTTAAACAAGAGCCAGAGTCTCATCAGATAATTTTTAATGTTCAGAATAAAATTCAAATTTACTGTGCATATTAAGAACCAGAAAAATCAATCTTAACATGCATGGGAAAAGGCAATTAACAGACATCAATGTTGAGATGGAACAGTTGCTAGAATTATATGACAAACACTTTAAAGCAGCTATTATGAAAATACTCCAAAAAAAGAAGGGCAATCACTCTCGAAATGGATGGAAAAATAGAAAGTCTCAATGGAATGAAACATTATAGGTAAAAGAAAATAAGAGATTAAAAATGTTCAAATAACTTAAGAGTAGGCAGGAAAGGGAAATGAGAAACAAAAAATAGAGTGGACAAACAGAAAATTAATAATTAAATAGTAGACTTGAATCCAAACATTACAATAACATGCTAAATATAAGTGGTCTAAATACACCAATTAAAAGACAGAAATTGTGAGACAGACTTTAAAATGACCTAATTTATGAGGACTACAAGAAATTCATCTCAAATATTATGCTGTAGAAAATTTAAAAGTAAATGGATAAGAAAAATTACACCATGCAAACATCAACCAACAGAAAGCAGGAGTGGCTGTATTACTATCAGACAAAGTCAACTTCAGAATAAAGGAAAGCCACCACGGATAAATTAGGACATTACATAATAATAAAAGGGTCAGTTTACAAAGAAGGTAAAACAGCCTTAAATACATACAGATATAACAACAAAGCTTCAAAATACAGGAAGCAAAACTAACAGAAGTGAAAGAACAGATGACTCCACAATTTTAGCTGGAGACTTCAATAGTTATCTCTCAGTAATCAATAGAATGATTAACCAGAAAATTAGCAGGATGTAGAACTCAATGCCATCAACCAACTGAATAAACGACATTTATAGAACTTTCTACCCAAAACTAGCAGAATAGAACATTCATCAAGATAGACTAAATCATGGGTCATAAAACAAATCCTACCAAACTTAAAATAAATGAAAGCATACAAAGTATGTTGTCCTACCAAAATCAAATTAGACAGAAAGTCACTAATATAAAGATAACATGAAAATCTCTAATCACTTAAAAATTAAACAAAACACTTATAAATAATCTCAGTCAAAGAGTAAATATCGAGGGATATTTTAAGATATTTTGAACTGTCTAAAAATAAAAATGCAATTTATCAAAATTTGTGGGATGCAACTAAAGCAGTGCTTTAAAAAATTATAACATCAAATGTTTTATTAGGAAAAAAGAGTTACTAAATAAATAATATGTGCTTACCAAACTAGAAAAAGAAAAGAAAATTAAACCCACTGAAGCAGAACCCAATGAAATATTTAGAAGAACAACAAAGAAAACCAATCAAACCACAACCTGATTCTTTAAAAAGATCAGTAAAATTGATGAACCTATGGCAAAACCTGAAAACAGCAAGACAAAGAAAATATGATAGAAGACATAAATTACCAATATCAGGAATAAAATAGGGGCTCAACACAGATCCTGCAGACATTGAAAAGATAATAAAAGACCACTATGAACTCTATAGACCTAAGTTTCACAACTTAGATAAAACTTAGAACAACTCCTCAAAGACTTCAGATTTCCACAACTCAGTTAAGATGAAATAGGTAATCTAAATTATTCTAGAACTATTAAAGTAGTTGAATTTGTAGTTTAAAACTTTATGAAAAAAATATTCCAAGTCCAGATAGCTTCACTGCTGAATTATAGAAAACTAAAATCTAAAGAGAAGTTAACACCAATTCTACACAATTTCTTCCAGGAAACAGAAGAGAAGGGAGACTCTCCAACTCATTTTATAGGTCATCATTACTCTGATACTAAAACCAAACAAAGACAGTACAAAGAGAAAAACAACCACAGGCTAATATCTCTCATGTACATAGATGTAAATACCTAAATAAAGTGTTAGCAAATTGAATATAGCAAAATATAAACAAACAGGTAGGGTTTATGCTTGGAATGCAAGGATGGTTCAATATTAGAAAATCAATCAATGAATTTCACCATGTTAACAGCCTCAAAAGAAAAGCCATATGATCATATCAGTTGATGCAGAAAAGTCTTTTGACAAAATTCAACATCTGTTCATGATGAAAACTTTCGGCAAACTAGGAACAGAAAGGTGCATCCTTGCCCTGATAAAGGCAATCAACAAAAAACCTACAGCTAAAATCATACTTAAAGAGTGAAAGACAATGTTTCCCTTATTCCCAATAAGGGAATTCCCAATAAGGGAATAAAGGAAAATGTCCACTCACCATGCCTATTCAACATCATATTGGAAGTCCTAGCCAGTGCAATAAGGCAAGAAAAGAGAGAGAAAGTGGGGGATGAAGGAAGGAAGAGAGAGAGAGAGGTCAAGTATATTAGAAAGAAAAATTAAAACTGGTCTTATTCATAAGTTACATGATTGTCTATGTAGAAAAAATCCAAGGAATCTATAAAAAATCTCCTAGAACTAATGAGCAAGTTTAGTAAGGTCAGAGGATCTAAGATCAACACACACACAAAAATAATTTTTCTATATACTAACAATGGACAATTGGAAACTAAAATTTCAAAAACAATACCATTTACAATACACTCCCTCCCCATGAAATACATAAACATCTAGTGAAACATATACAAGATTTGAGTGCTGAGAACTATAAAATACTGTTGAAGAAACCAAAGAAGACATAAATAAAAGGAAAGACATATTGTGGTCCAGGGTTGGAAGACTCAATATGGCAAAGACATCAATTATCCAGAAACTGATCTACTGATATAACACAATTCTGATCAAATTCTAGCATAAATCTTGGTAAATATATGCAAGCTGATTTTGAAATGTATGTGGAATGGCAAGTGAACTAAAATAACCAAAACGATTTTAAAGAAGAATAAAGTTGTAGGGCTCATACTACCTTATTTTAAGACTTAAGCTACAGTAATCAAGACGGTATGGTATTAACAAAGGGATAGACACATAATCAACAGAACAGAATAGAAAGTCCAGAAAAAGACTCACACAAACATGGCCAATTGATTTTTGACAATTGCAAAGCACTTTAATGGAGGAAGAATAGTCTGTCCCACAAATAATGTTGGAATAATTGAACATCCATATACCAAAAAAAATTAACCTAGACCTAGACCTCATACATTATAAACAAATCAATTCAAAATAGATCATAGATCTAAATATAAGATGTAAAATCTATTTTAAAATCTTTAAAGACCACCTAAATAAATGAGAGACATACCACATTCATGTATGGGAAGACTCAATTCTTAGTGTTCTTAACATGACAACAAAAGTAAGATCCATAAAAGAAAAAATAAACTAGATTGCATCAAAATTTAAGATGTTGCCTTGCAAAATACACTGTTAACAGGATGAAAAGACAAGCTATAGCCTGGGAGAAAATATTTGCAAATGACATATATGACAAAATACTTGTATTCAGAATACATAAAAAATTCTCAAAACTCAATAGGAAGAAAACATTCGACCCTAATTAAAGATGGACAAAAGATTTAGACATTTACATAGAAGATACACAGTAGTCAAAAAAAGCACATAAAAAGATGTTAAACATCATTATCTATTAAGGAAATGCCAATTAAAACCACCGTGCGATACTACTCTGTATCTCAGGCTATATAGGATGGCTAAGATTAAAAATTTTGGTGATATCAAGTGCTGGTGACAATACTGAGCAATTGGAATTCTCAACTCCTGCTATTAAGAATGCAAAATAGTACAGCCACTCTGGAAAACAGCTTTACAATTTCTTATAAAGTTAAACATCCACCTAACACAAGTTTTTATCCTGAAGAAATGAAAATTTATAATCACACAAAAAGCTGTACATAAACGTTTATGGCAGCTCTATTCATAATCACCAAAAACTAGAAACAACCCAAATGCCCTTCAGTGGGTGAATAGATAAACAAACTGTGGTACAGCCATACAGTGGAATACTACTACTCAGCCATACAAAGGAGAAAGCTACTGATACATGCAACATCTGGAATGGATCTTGTAGGCATTATTCTGAGTCAAAAAAAGTCAGTCTCAAAAGGTTACATACTGCATGAATCTATTCATGTAATATTCTTTTTTTTTTTTTTTTTTTTTTTTTTTTAAGATGGAGTCTCGCTCTGTCACCCAGGCTGGAGTGCAGTCGCACGATCTTGGCTCACTGCAAGTTCCACCGCCCATTTTCCTGCCTCAGCCTCCCGAGTAGCCAGGACTATAGGTGCCTACCATCACACCCGGCTAATTTTTTTGTATTTTTAGTAGAGACGGGGTTTCACCGTGTTAGCCAGGATGGTCTCGATCTCCTGACCTCATGATCCGCCCATCTCGGCTATTCATGTAATATTCTTAAAAATAATAAAATTATAATGTCAGAGAACAGATCAGTAGTTGCCATAGGCTAGGGATTGGGAGGGAGTTTCATTATAAAAGGATTACACAATGGAGTTTATTTTGGGTGATGGAACTACTCCATACTCTTACTGTGGTGGTACACGCATGAATTTAAATATGTTAAAACTTACTGAACTGTATGCCGAAAATAATTCTACATTAATTTAAAAAATAAAATTTGAAGCAAAAAAACTCTCAGCAAACTAAAAATGGGAGAAAACTTCTGATCAAGAGAATCTACTAGACACCTACCAAGCATTCTTCTAAGAGGTGAACATGAGAATTCTCTTTAAGGTCAAGAATGAAATAAGGATAGCCACTATCCGCACTTGGCTCTGTTAGGCCAGGGGTTTTATATATATATATATATATATATATATATATTTTTTTTTTTTTTTTTTTTTAGACAGAGTCTTGCGCTTGTTGCCCAGGCTGGAGTGCAATGGCACAATCTCGGTTCACCGCAACCTCTGCCTCCCGGGTTCAAGCTATTCTCCTACCTCAGCCTCCTGAGTAGCTGGGATTACAGGCATGTGCCACCATGCCCAGCTAATTTTGTATTTTTAGTAGAGATGGGGTTTCTCCATGTTGGTCAGGCTGGTCTTGAACTCCCGATCTCAGGTAATCCACCCACCTCGGCCTCCCAAAGTGCTGGGATTGCAGGCATAAACCACCGCACCTGGCCAAAGGTTATAATTTTTACCTAGGAAATCCAAGACAATCCACAGACAAATCATTAGAATTAATAAGAGAGTTAAGCAAAGTTGCTGGATCTAAGGCTAATAACAAAAATCTATATTGTGTTCCTTTACACCACCAATGTACAATTAGAAAGTATAACTTTTCAAATGACATCTTCTACAATGGCAATACGAATTTATAAAGTGCCAAGGAATAAATCTAGCTAATGCATCAAAACCATTATGAAGAAACTTATAAAATTTTATTAAAAGATAGTAATGAAGGTCAGATATTGATCTTCTTCATGAATAGGAAGACAACAGCATAAAGATGTCAGTTCTCTCCAAATAAAGTTATATATTTTAACTAAGTATTTGTAGAGCATTTAGAACAGTGCCTGACATATAATAAGTGAGATATAACTGCTGTTGAATAAATAAATCAAAATTCCAACAAGGTTTTTCATGGAACTTGACAAGCTTGTTCTAAAATTTGTAAGGCAGAACAATGGTCCAAATATAGCCAAAGCAATCTTGAAAAACAGAGGTGGGAGGAAGGATAATGTTCATTCTATCAGATATTAGCACTTAATTATGAAACCATTAAGACAATGTTTTTATTGGCCCAGGAGTAGACAGACTAATGGAATGAAATAGAGTTCTAAAATGTTTGCTGTATGAAAACTTGATATAGAACAAGTTACAAATTAGTAGATGCTGGAACTGTTAGTTATCCATATTGGGGAAAAATAGTCCTAATTCACACCATTTACATCTTTCAATTCCAGGAAGAATAAAGACCTAAACATGAACTGCGAAATGTTATTTCCTCAGGGTATGAAAGGACTCAGACCATAAAGGAAAGGATTGACAAGCAACAACAAAGTGTTTTAAAACATCTGTGTTTCAGAAGATAAGCAGACTGGGTATAGTAGCTCATGCCTGTAATACCAGCACTTTGGGAGGCCAAGGCAGGAGAATTGCTTGAGGCCAGGGGTTTGAGACCAGCCTGAGCAATGTAGCAAAACCCTATCTTCACAAAACATTTTAAAAAAATAAGGCTGAGGTGGAAGGATCGCTTGTGCTCAGGAGTTGAGTCTGCAGTGAGTCGAGTCTGCAGTGAGTCATGATTGTGCCACTGCACTCTAATATGGGTGATAGAGTGAGACCCTGTCTCTAGAAAAAATATATATATAGCCAAGCCAAGCGTGATGGTGTATGCTCATAGTACTAGCTACTCAGGAGGCTGAGATGAGAGGATTGCTTGAACCTAGGAGTTCTGGGTTGCAGTGAGCTATGATTGCACTACTGCACTCCAGCCCAAAAGACAGAAGGAGACTCTGTTTCTTTAAAAAAGAAAATCCATAAACAAAGTGCAATATAAACCAGAGAGCAGAAGAATATATTTATAACCAACAAACCACTAGTATACAAAATACAAAAAGAACCCTGTAAGTCAATACAAAGCAACAAATAATGTAATACTTTTTAAAATTAGATAAAGTAGGTAAACAGGCAACTCACAAAAGTGGAAACTAAAATGGATAATAAGCTTTTTTAAATGCTCAGCTTTACTTTACTAATAATCAGGAAAATGAAAAATTAAAACCACAATGAAATAGCATCAAATTAAGTATAGCAATGTTCTTTAGAGGACAGGGAAAGAAATGAGACCAGGAAGGAGGTCACAGAGAGCTCTGACTATATTTGTAATTGTGACAATCACTAGAACCATTCACAAATATTTAGGTTCCGCTCCTTTTAGGCACGTGGTAGGATTGTTCTTCCTCACACTTTTAAGCTAGGCAAGTATATGTGATTTGCTTCTGCCAAGGAAATGTATGCAGAGATGTCACTTGTAGGTGGAAACCTTTAAGAGCCAGCATGCAATTCAGCATCTCTCTTTCCTTTTGTCACAATCTGTCAGTGACTGACAATGATACTGTCAGCCTGGATCCTGAATTGGGCCCCCTGCCACCCCATATATAGGCATGCACCATGAGTTAGAGGTTTGTTTGTGTGGGTTTTTTGTTGTTTGTTTGTTTTAAGCCACTTACATGTGAAAGCTGTTTGTTATGGCAGCATAAGCTAGCCCATTCTGAGAGTTACCTTTTATTCCTTTAACTGGATGGAGGGTATGTGTATGCATATTATATTATTTACTGTACTTTGTGGATATAAAATATTTCATAATTTTTAAAGAACAGGTTATGGTAATGAATGGTTATCTGGGTTAAATAGAAGACACACATGCCTCCATTCTACAAATATTAACTGAGGGCTTACTATATGCTAGGCACTCTTCCATGTGCTAGGGATTCAACAGTGAACAAAATGGAAAGTCCCAGATTTTGCAGAGCTTGCAAGAGGAAAGGCAGAAAACAAACAGATACATATTTAATATGTCAGGTGGTATTGTTTACTATGATAAAAAATAAAGCAGGGTTAAGGGTATAGAGAGTAAAAAGTATTATTTTAAACAGTGTGGTCAACAAAGTCTCTGACACAGAAACATCTGAGTGGTGAAAAGAATGCAGGGATTTAGGAGAGGGAGGAGAGACAGTAAGGGGCAAAGATTTTACTAAAAAAGGTGAGGACTCTTGTGTCTGGAGCTGAATGAGAGAGCTAGGAACAAGACAAGATAGGGCCCTCCGGACCATACAAGGCCACCAGAGGGTTTGGAGCAGAGCAGGGATATGACCTGACATGTTTTTAAAGGGTCATTCTGGCTGCTGTGGCAAGAATCTTTAAGAATTGGTGGGTGGAAGCAGGGAGACCACTTGGGAGGCTAATACAAGATTCAGTCAAGAGAAAATAGTGATTTGGTCAAAAAGGAGAGCTGAAGGTGGTGAGACATGATCCACTTCAGGATTATGGGTGGGACAACAGAATCTGTGGTTGGTTTGGATATGCAGTATGAGGGAAAGAGGCAGGTCAAGGATGACTGTAAAGCATTGGCCTGAGCAACTGAAAGAACGGAGATGCCATTAACTGAGTAGAAAAGACTGGAGGAAGGGCAAGTTGGGGGAGAGGGCCGGACCAATTTGGTTTAGCTATGTTCTGTCTGAGAGTCCTATTAGAATTCCAAATGGTGACATCAAATAGGCAATTAGATACATGAGCCTGGAGTTCAGGGGAAAAGTTCAGGCTACAGTAGTCAGCCTGCAGCTGGTATTTAAGCCATGGACTGAATTAGCTGACTTACAACATAAATGTAGATAGAGAAGCCACCCAAGGAATTAACCATGAGGCAGCACAGCCAACCTAAAGGAGCCTCCACTGAAGAATAACCAAGACTTGTACCTCATACCCAAGTGAAGAAGATGTTTTAAGAAGGAGGGAGTGGCCAACCATGTCAAATGCTGCAGGGTGTCAAATATGATGTCTTCCAGATTTGGCCAATGTGGAGGTCATGGGTGATCTTCACAAAAGCAATGCCATTGGAGTTGTGGTGGGGTGCAGGACTGGTGTAGACTGAAGAAAGAAAACTGAGTCTCCATGTAAAAAAAATTATGTTAAGAAATTTTTCTACAAAAGATATCTAAGAAATGGGACAATCACTAGAGGAGACGGTTATGTCAATAAATGGTTTCTTTTTAAAAATGGAGGCCATTAGAGCATATATGCATGTGGGTAAGAATAATCCAGTGGAAAAGGAATAATCAGTCATGCAGTGGAGGGGCAGCACTTGCAAGCAAAGTTCCTGAGAAGGTGAGAGAAGATAGGATCCATTACACCAGTAAGGATGCTAGCCTCAGCCGCCGCCTATCTGCTGTATCCACAGAGAGGTGATGGGTAGACACAGCAAGTGATGGAAATAAACGCAGAGTATGTGAGTGCAGATGCAGGGAGGGTGGGAGACACAGCAAGGGGAGCATGTGGAAGTTCTTTCTGATTGCTTCTACTTTCTCAGGGGGATAAGAATCAAGGTCATCAGCAGAGAATGGGAAGAGTGGGCAAATTTTGAGAATATAAAATAGTTGTCTCTCAGAGTGGGAGAATGCACTGACCAAGATTTGCCAGATAGCACAAGGATCCATTATAAGATTTGTGGTCATGAATTTTTAAATGAGACAGTAAGCATGGTTTACCTGGATTTGGGGTTTGCCAAGCAAATAGAGGGGAGAGAGAGTTGAAAAGGTATTCAAGGGAGTGATTGTAATGGTAGCCCATGAAAACAAAATGGGTAAGAAGGGAACTTAGAGTCTGATAGGGCTGATGGACAATGAAGATAGGTTCAAGAATTCGGAGTTCCCAGGGGGTTGAACAATTGTTGAAGGTGGGCATCTAGAAGAAATGAGCTGGGAGCAAAGAAAGGATTAGTCAATGAGATGTTACTAATGGGGTTATTGGAAGGGATGCAATTATTGGTAAAAGCCTAGGGTAAGCCCATGGAAGCAAGTAGCTAAGATGGCAAGATCATTCAAGGTGAGGAAAAATCAGTTAATGAAAAGAGAAGGGTATTGGGAGGATTGTCTATTTGGTAAATCAAAATCACCAAAAACTATGACAAAAGTGGTGGCCTGGGTGCAAACGTCTTCGAGGAACAATTGGAGGTAGCATATAGGTAACCATAACAAGGAGGGGTGGTGGGTGGCAGAGACTGGTGGCAGGAGCTTTAAAAGAGCTGTGGGGGCTTCTAAGAAGGATGCAAGAACGATGGCCCAAAGCAGCCATAAGAAGGGAGAAGTTCATCTATGAGCCTCTAGGCTTGGCGGCCATGGCAGAATAAAACTGCCAGTGGAAATAGTGTCCTCCAAAGACAACCCAGTTTTAGTTGAAGCAAAAGGGTAAAGTGTCCGTTCAGTGAAAATGTTGAGGACACAAGGGATTTTGTCGATGAGAGAATGAGAGCTGTACAAGGCCCTGTGGAAGGTTTAGGGGAATAAGGAAAAGAGAGAGATTGAAGGATACAGTACAATCAGATTCAAGGATACAAGAGATACAAGTGACACGTGTCCAGGAGATGGCGATGGATGACCTTGGGCTTGCTGGGGTGCCTGACACAAATGAGTTACTCCTGGTGGACACCCAGGGACAGACAGTCTCTTTGGCATATTAGGATGGTAAGTGGGAGAGAGTAAGGAGGGAGAGTGGGTCTTGCCTAGATCACACAGGTACTACACACTCTTGCACAATGAACATATGCATGGTTTATTATTTAGGAAAATGGTTCAGAGACAGAGCTTTCTACAAATGAGCACTGAAGAGGTCCCTCCATAACTAGGGGGTTTCAGTCTTCCTGGGCTGGTGCACATACTGTTTACAAGGCAGGGAGAATGGGGAACACTCAAATTAGTCCTTTGAGCCCTTAGAGATTAGCAACTTGGGGTGATGTTTGTGAGAGGCAGGAAGCTGATGACAATGGTTAAAATGGGAGGTGAAAATTATCTGTGGTTTTCAATTATTCATACTCTCCTCAACCCACCTGTCATAGGACTGGCTCTAGGTAGACTTAAAATGGTTCAAACTGCATACCAGACATCACAAAATGAAGTAGTGCTTCCATCACACAGACCTGGAGAAAAGTCAAGACATCAGCAACATCATGGTTGGAGTCGGAGGTGGTGTTAGTGGGATCTGGAAGAGTCCTTCCAGTGACCAGCAGTCAGAGGTAGGTCAGGCAGGCCTGGATTTAAATCCTGCCTCTTTTTGTGGGAGAAGTCATATTTCCAAAATTTAGTTTCTCTGCATGTAAAGGTGGAGTATAAAAATATCTGCATTTGAAGGTAGTTATGAAGAGCAAAGACTTTTGAGCCCTTAGTAGCAAATCAGTGCAGTAAGAGGACAAGAGAATGTGGGTGTTCTGATAGGAAGGACACTTAGACACAGGAGTTTCTGAACTGGCTGTAGAAAGAATGAAGCATGTCTCAAAAGCCTTTCAAGATGAAGGTTTACATGTCAGTGAGTTTCCAAGGAGATAGATTTTACAAAAGCTACTATGAGATATGCTTCCTCTACCAAGACAAGATAACATCACATGCTGCTCTCAGTGAGTTCCTTCTACATTCTGACACATGATGGAATTGTAGGAGGAAGAGGCCTAAAAGCCAGAAATGAAGGCAGCACCCCCACACCTGATTTGTGGAATGAATGAATGAACTAATGCTGTGTTTTCCCTTCATGCAGAGATGGGGGAAAAGAAGAGGGCAGGACATGTAAAAATGGCCACATAGGGCCCAAGGAAGAAGGATAGAGGTAGTTGGGGATATAGTTGTTGGCCCTGGGACAATTAGTAGGCGCTGGATAACAAGAAAGAAGACAAGAGCCCAAACTGGTTCTTAAAACTCAGTGTACCTAAAGGCCATGCAGCCAAAATCACACATGAAAGCTGGCCTTTCAAGCACTCTCAGTATTCCAGAACCAACTGCCCCAACCTAGCCAGTCCTGCACTGAAGCAGCATTTTAAGAAGAGGCGTCTGTGAGTCCTGACATTGAACATGGAAAAAGGAATTCACTTTGGATCTTTTTCCTTTGTGGGTACTTAGTATTTCCACCTAATTAATGGCTCTCTCAATCTTGGGCATGGCTTTCCAATGAGTGTTCTGTACAACACCAGTGCCACAAGATGGTCCATGCAGGAAGAACACCCTGTCAGGTAATGCTGAAAAAGCCTCCACACATCTCCCCATCACAGAGCTATACCATGCACATTGACAAAAGCTCGTGATGTTCCGCTGTAAAGAAACCTGATGCATGATGTTTTTAAAACATATGTGACTTTTCTCATACAACTATGAAAGTGATATTCTCCTGGACATCACTGCCCTACATGTTGTCCTCAAAGATGGGGCTCAGAGGGTGTCATGAGCCACCAGATCCTGCCCAGCTGCCCACTAAACAGTTGGTGAGCACACTGCCTGTCAGAGTGGTGCTGGGTGCTCAATCTGTGTCAGCTCCCAGAGTCCCTGGGAAGGCCCAGCTAGGCAGGCACATTGGTCCTTGTTTTAGAAACGAGAAAGCTGAGGTTCTGAGAGGTGATGTGACTGGGCCAGGCCTTCATAACCAGTTGTGTGGCTGGGTAGGACCTAGGACAAGGTCTGAGGGACCCCCAAGGCCATGTTCTTTCCTATGCCAAGGGCACTTCCCAGGGAGAAAATGCACCCACAGCAGCACAGTGTCCTAGTCCCCTTGGAAGTTCAATTTCTCATTGTAACTAAATAAATTTGTGGGAGCCATGGTAACCCTATCCTAGCACTGTCATCCCGTCAACCCAAGCAGGCAGACAGCCCTTCTCTTTGTTTATCTTTAGCTGAAACAACAAAACCCCTAAAATGCCCTCCAATCCTGAGATATCTTGCATCTATAAAAGAACTAAGCAATACAATTAGCTCACTGATTGCCCAAAGCTGATCCTAAGGCAATTTCTAAAGAAGCAGAATTCATTTCTGTGAGCTTTGCTCACTAATGCCATTTTCTGTCCCTTCTCCAGCCCAATCCTCGTTCTGCTTCCTCTTTCGCCACCTTCCCCTCCTCTACTATCCTGTCTTCTGCTCTCCAGAGAAGACCTAAGACAAGCCAATCACAGCTTATTGAGCAGTTTATGGCCCTATGTTTTCTCTCCCAGGTGTATCAGCATCTTAGTCTGTTTGGGTTGCTCTAACAAAATAACATAAACTAGGTGTCTCACAAACATCAGAGATTTATCTCTCATAGTTCTGGATACTGGGAAGTCCAAAATCAAGGCACTGGCAGATTCAGCGTCTGGTGAGGGCCCGCCTTCTGGTTTACAGACAGTGCCTTCTTGCTGTGTCCTCACATGGCGGAAGGGACTAGCAAGCGCTCTGGGGTCTCTTTTGTAAGGGCACTAATCTCAACCATAAGGGCTCTGCCCTACTTATCCAGTCAGCTCCCAAAGGCCCCACCTTCTAATAGTAACACCTTGGAGATTAGGATTTCAATAAGTGAATTTTCTTTTTTTTTGAGACAGAGTCTTGCTCTGTCACCCAGGTTGGAGTACATGGTGCAGTCAGAGCTCACTGAAGCCTCGAACTCCTGGACTCAAGCAGTCCTCACGCCCTAGCCTCCTGAGTAGCTGCGACCACAGATGTACACCTCCACTCCCAGCTAATTTTTTTATTTTTAGTAGAAACAAGGTTTCACTATGTTTCCCAGGCTGGTCTCAAATTCCTGGGCTCAAGCAATCCTCTTGCCTTGGCCCATCAAAGTGCTGGGATTACAGGCATGAGCCACCATTCCTGGCCATTCAGTGTATGAATTTTGAGGGCCATAAACATGCAGAACATAGCAATCAGGCACTGACTCTTATGCTTATGATAAAGAAGAGCTCTGCCCCATTGGAGGCAGGTAGGAGGCAGTAGCAGGGGGCAGATGTGTATTCTCCTACCCCCAAGCCAACTAGGTAATTTCAAGAAAGCCCAGAAGACAGATGCTGCCACAGGGAACACAGCCCTAACTAGCTACTGGCCATGGCTGGTCAATGTTTATGTATTTGGAATCTTCTTAGAACACTGAGAAGAAGCACTTAGCAAAAGTGAGCCTACACAGAATGTGAGAACATGGAAATCTATAATCCCTATGATGTTCTTTATTGACACATTTAAAAAATATTTATTGCAAGCAGGGAAGCATGTTCATGAAGAACAGAGGCTCTGGAGTCCAACAGACACAAGTTCAAACACTGGCTCTCCTAAATATCAGCTGTGTGACCTCAGCTATGTTTCCTCAGATATAAATGGGTTTAATAATAGTACCCACCTTGTAAGACTGTTATGAGAACAAAATAACTCATGTTAATAACATCCTGTCACAATACATAGCATGTAAGATGACAATAAATGGTGGCTATAATTTTGAATTAAATGTATTGAGTGCTTTCTCTGTGTCAAGCACAATACTATGCACTGAGGCTGAAGGGATAAATAAAATACAGTCCCTGCCTTCAAGAAGCATTCAGTGGCAGAGAAGTCATGCTAACAGATCATCATAACCTTATAGGGTCAATACTGTAAGTACATAAATTAGTGTTGTGGGAATCCAGAAGGAGTGAATAACACTGGGAGAATCAAGAATGGATCCACAGAAAAGATGACACTTGAACCTATAAAGGAGGAGTAGGATTTTAACAAATGAAGAAAGGTATCAGCATATGCAAAGGCCAAGAAGAGTTCATGAATATGGCATGTTTGGAAATGACTAGAGAGGTTTTGTGTGAAATGAAGCAGGGGCCACAGACCAGGTCTTGGGAGCCTAGGGCTTGTTGGCCAAACTCAAATTTTTTTATTGATTGTCTGTCTGTATGAGGGTAAGGGCTCATGTCTTATGCATTGCTGTGTCCTCGATGCCCAGGATAGGGAATGATACATGGCAAATTCTCTCAAGAATCATTTGTTAAGGCAATGAATTAATTTTATCCCAAAGGTGATGGGTGGGCCATAATAAGCCCACTGAAGCAATGGGATAAAACTTGGTCTGGAAGAAGAAGAGACAAGTGACATGGTGAGTACAGACAGTCCCTAACTTATAATGGCTCAACTTACAATTGTTCGACTTACAATTTTTCAATGCTGCAAAAGTGTAGGCAGTTAATAGAAACTGTATTTCAAGTACCCATATAATCATTCTGTTTCTCACTTTTAGTACAGTATTCAATAAATAACATGAGGTACTCAACATTGTTTTACAAAATAGGCTTTGGTTTAGATGATTTTGCCCAACTATATGCTAGTATAAGTGTTCTGAACCTGTTCAAGGTAGGCCAGGCTATGATGTGGAGTAGGTTAGGTATATTATATGCATTTTCAACTTACAATGGTTTTATCAGGACATAACCCCATATTAAGTCTGTACTATGTACAGACTAGTACACAGTACTAGTACAATGGGCATCTGGACTAGATTATGGTAGTAGTGAGGGCCTCCAGGGGGGCATAGCAATAAGGATGGAAAGGAAGGAATGGATTTCATAGACATTTCCAAAGTGAAATTAACTCAACTCAGTAAGTAACAATATACTATGTGGGCAGGAGCACAGGATGGCTGTTTGAAGTAAGACATGTTGCCATTCAGAGTAGGCTTGGGCAGCTCAGATGAGGGTGTAAAGATAATTATCTAATATTATCCATGTTGGGTTTGAGGTCCCTGTGGGGCATCTAAGTAGAGAAGTCCAGTTGGAAATGGGATATATAAGTTCAGAGTTTGATAGAAACAACGGGGGGCTCCAGACAGAATTTATTGCAATGAGCGAAGTCCCCAAGGGAAAGAATTTAGAGTGGAGGAGAAGACCAAATCCTCTTCAAAGAATGTGCACCAAGAATGTGAAATTCACTGGATTATAAATACTTAGGTATACAAGCCAGATTCCCAACCTTGAATGGGTTTATAACCTAACAGGGGACTCAAGAGATAAACATGAGATAGGGAATTAAAATGTAGCATGAGAAATTGAAATAGCAGCTTGATTCAGTCCCAGAAGGGATTTCCCAGAACTTGGAAGAAAGACTACCCACTGAATTACACAAATACAAAGCCAGGGGTGACCAAGGAGGACACAGACTGACAGAACTCCTCCCGAGGAGGTGAGCTCTGCAGAGACCTAGAAGGATGGGTATGATTTATAACAGGAAAAGTACAACCTCTGCAAAGAACCATTATTATCTCTCATCAAGTAGACATGCCAGGACCCTCTGTTGCAACAAATGCTCTCTGACCCAGATGCTGCACTATAGTTCGCTTCTAATCACACTGATGAGCAAAAATGTCAGCAACACTTGGAAAACAAAACATCTGGAGAGAAAAGACTTTGTGAAGAGCTTCCTTTTGTTTTTTGCTTTGTACGTGAATGCTGCTGTGTATGGGAAGACCAGACATGAGACATGTTGGGTAGGGGTATCAGAGGAGTCGTTTATGGCAAGGAAGAGAAGTGTCCATAGTCTTCAGGTGTATGAAGGGCTGTCATGTAGAAGAGGGACTAGACATATTCCCTAAGATGCTGGTGAACAGGAGCTCTTGGGAGTCAAAATCCAGGACCACTATAAAGATGTTCAATGGTCAAAGGTATCAGAAAGGAGTGGGTGGCCTTGGGGGCATAACAAGGTACCCTTCACAGCTGGCAGTGTTCAGGCAGAGTCTGGACAAGAAGGGTGCTATGGAATGGGTTCAATCAGGGCATAAAAATTCCTTTCCAAGATTCTAAGGTTCTGCAATCAATTCTTAGCCAAGCAACCTAGATCATGTCACTGCAGGTGGTGCTTCTAAATGCTACAAAATATGTCTGGGAGAACTACTTGTTGGTGTTTTTTCCTTAAGGTGGTAAACACAAGCCCACAGAAGCAGGCATCTAACTGCTCCTTAGAGGATCTGCTGAGCAGTAAGGTCCAACCTTCACTTGGATCAGGGATATGGCATCAGTGCTGGAAACAACGGTGTCCCCTCAGCGACTGCATGGGACACTGAGGGAGGAGATGCCCTCTTAAACACCAGGCTAACTCAGTAAAATGGCTGTTCATGCCTGTAGCAAGAGGACAAAGGACACCCAAAATCTATTTCTGAGAGTTGATCTTGAAGAGCCATCCCACCACACTGGCGACTATTTTTGTCAATTCTTCTTTGGACTAATTTAAAACTTTTTATTTTTAAGAACTAAGTGCCTTTCACAAATGCTATCTCACATATCCACTCCACAGCCCAGGAGATGTCATTATTTCAATTTTGCAGATAAAAAAAATCAATGCACAAAAATAAGTCAATCATCCCATCTTAAGTATAGTGGAGTCATACCTTCTGTGGGGGTGAGGATCTAAAGTTAGTTCATGAGGCAAAAATCACATGTGCTCAAGGGTTACCCGTGAAAATCCCCAATCCAATTGTATAGTCTGTGCAATAAGGTAGAGTATCAAATAAAGAATATAAATACAAAATATACATTTTAAATTTGCATTTCCCTTTAAATTACATAAAAGAAAAATTCAGGATATACAGTTAACTTTTCCTAAGTCAAATGTGCACAGGCTGCCACTCCACCATATGCAGAGCATGTTTCAATCTATAGCTCTGTATTAAGACAAGTGAGCTGACCTAGGTCAGCTGGCCTGTCAGAAGCTGAGTAATGACACAAGAGCTCCCATTTATTAGACACTGCCTGCCTGCCAAGCACTGTGTTAAGCACTTTATTGAATCCTCACATCCCCCTGCCTCTGGGGTAGACAGTGCTACTATCCCCATTTTATACATGACACATTTGAGAATGACAGGAAAAGGAGACCCTGGGTCACACACACAGCCATTAGGCAGCAGAGCTCGAGCCAGAGGTCTGTCTGACTCAAAACATGGGCTTTGAGGAGCAATTCTCAAATTAGGTGTGCATCAGAATCACCTAGGGAGGGAGCCTGTTAAAAATGGAGTTTATTGGGTCCATCTCAGACCAATTGAATCAGACCCCTGGCTCCCTTCCCAGCCTATTCTGATCCAGGTGGTCCACAGACCACACTTTGAGAAACCCTGCTGTCGGCTCTAATTCCCTACCTAATACACTTTCTATGAAATCATGCGTCAGTGCTGTCTCTCTAATGTCGTGAGGACTATAAATAAAATGTTTGATGACGATCACTGATAATGCCGTAGCCACATCCTCTTACCACTCAGCTCAGAAGCAACAGCCCACAGCCCCACCATAAGCACACCCAGTGACCTTGGGTTCATTTTAATGATTCGGGGCAGAGTAAAGCCTTTGAAAGTATGAGACCTTTTCCTGCATGAAATCTGTTTCATAGTTGACCCAAATAAGCTTTTTACTAAAAAGAAATACCTCAAAGCCTGAATATGAGTTCAGGTTTGGCTGTAACACACCGCAAAGGCATCCTGTCATGGGCTTGCATCTCTGAATGGAATCATTCTGCTGCTTTTGATTGAAAAGGCGCATGATCTAGTGCCAGATGAAGACATTTGTACAAGTCAAGCCGGATTAAGTCAGGAGCTCTAGTGAAGCATGATGCAGATAAAGAAAATGACGGATTATCAACACACACATGCAAGCGTGCACAAGCACAAGTGCGCACGCACACACACACACACACACACAGGCTAATGCTAACTTCTTTAAACTGTGGCAACAGATTCCCTGTCACACTATCCCTGTTCCCTGGCCTTTGTCCCCAGCCTCTACCAGCTGGATACACTCCCACATTTGCTCACCTGCCACTGGGGTGTCCACAATCCAGGCAGACCTGGACCTGAATCCGGCAGCCCAGGACTAGGCCCGTTATGTCCTCTCCCACCCTACTTTGACCTGCACATTTGAAGCTGGGGTGGCCCACTCTAAACATAGCATAAGCGGCCTAGAGCTGCAACTCAGGCAAGGGCACCATCATCTACCCGGTTTTCCAGACCAGGCACCTTCATCATCCTTCACTCCTTTTCCCTTGCCTTCCAAATCAATTCCATTACCAAGTCCTGTCAATTCCGCCTCTAGCCTGTCTGCGCCTTTCCAGCCACCACTTCCAGGATGATCCTAGTCCCTGTTCCAGCCACCATGCATCTTCTCCGCATTGCTGTCACCATTTCCTACCTGCTCTCCTGCCTCAAGAGTTGTCTCTCCCCACCCTGCCCCCTCACACAACCCCTGCACCTGCACAGTGCCTGGCTCAGAGGAGAACAATACACACACTGAATATCATCCATGAATAATAAACATCTCATTGAAATGTTCATAACCCTTTGCCCTTTCTCCATTCTCCACCATGTCTGCCCTTAAACCTTTGTAGCTCCCCCTTGCTTTTAAAGCTAAGTCCAAACTCCTTATGATTGCTGACAAAGGTTGGCCATGGCCATCAGCCCAGGGTGTCACCTGCTACGCCCCTCCTCACACTCAGGTCCAGCCACAGTGAGGTCCTTTTAGGTGAGATCTGGTCTGACAGTATCAATCAGATCTCCCCCTGGGGTTGTAAAGATGACCCAACTAGTGGACAACCCTGAATATCTCCAGGGAGGGTTCCATTTTGCACCTCTCTATAGAGCCAGGATACTTAGTGGTTATGAATATTTTATGCAAATTTCAATTATTCAGGGACCAATAATCTAATTGTATATTACAAGATCACTTATGTCTCCTCCTTTCTGACTTGCCTACTCTTAGTCAACTCCTCCCTAATATAAGTATATAAACAATGCACAAACATATTTTCCAAAAGAGTCTTCATTTGCTCACTCAGTAACTACTTCCTGACCATCTTCTCTGTGCCCAGCACCACACAAGATCCCGGGACTATAAGGCACAAACCACAAGGCAGTCACAATATCTTCCCTCATAGAACACATATTCTAGTAGGAAGATGGGCTTTAAAAACAAATCATACAATTAATTATTTGCTGATGATTTTGTAAAATATTATGAAGGAGAAGAACCAGGCACAAGGAGAGCATATAACTGTCTAGTCCGGGGAGAAAGGGATACTTCTTTGAGAAACTAACTGTGAGCTGAGACCTGAATATAAGCAAGAATGAAATCCACAGTAAGGCAGGCAAGGAGGAAGTATTTAGGCAGAGGGAACGGCATTTGCACAGGTCCACATGGAAGGAGGATGAATGTTTGAGGAGGCCACTGTGGCTGCAGCACAGAGGAGGGTGGGAGAGAACTAAAAAATCAATCCAGGAAGGCAGGGCCAGAGCCCTCAGGCCTCGCAGCCCAGTGCTACTCAAACTATGTATTTGCAATGTGTCAAGGACTGACACTTTTGTGAAATACAATAAAAATGAGTTACTAGAAAATTGAAATTAAAAGACACACAAAATGTGAGCCCAAATGTTTTACCACTAGTTTTAACACATATAAAATTATTCTACCAGTTACTGTAAAAGTTTTTAAATGCTTGACCTCTATTTGTGTCCCTTCTCATGGCCTAACCATAACAAACAGCTCACACACCAGCTCTTGAGACCATACTTTGAGTAGCACAGTGGACAGGAAGCCATCAAAGGGTTCTAAGCATAGGTGTAGCAAATTCAGAGTTGTGTTTTTCAAAGATCATTCTGGCTGCTGAATGGAGAATGGATTTGGGGTGGGAGGGGCAATTGGGGCTATTGGAGATGTCTTAGTGAGAGATCATGTATCTTAGAAAGAACAATATTTAATACTCATGACAACCTATGAAGTAGGCATCAACATCTATTATAAAGTGGAAATTTAAGGTCATCCCCAGAAGTAGAATTCACATTTCCAAAAACAGTGAATCCAGACTCCCTGAAGCCTTATTTAAACACAGTCCTTATTAAACACCACCTTATTGGTGACCTTATAACAAGATCTTTTTTGTTGCTTCTGTAAATAGCCTTTCTATGCCATTCACAGCTGAATTGGCCTTTACCGAAACCCCACAATGCTCCAACAGCCTTACGGGCCTTCCAGAGAATATAGCTGCCATTCTTCATGCAAATGTCTCACAATGAATGAATCCCCAGAGGTAGAAAGAGAATCTGCTTATAATAGCCTGTTCTTTTCACTGCTCTCTCATCTCTCTCAAACTGATGGATTTCCAAAGGGTCCTGATTACTTTTAGGAGACAATTGAGTTTATGCAGCTGGGGAAAGAGACGATTCAGGGAAAGCCAAGATGATTTCAGTCTAATTCAAATGAATATTTCTGTGGCATAAGCAATGTGCCAGGCATTGAGCTGGATATGGAGGTTACAGACATGGGGAGGTGATGTATAAATAATAATGGGCGCTGCTGCACAACAAACACAACACGCAGACACACACATATAAGCAGAGCCCAGGAAAGGGAGTGTCCACTCCAAGGTCAGGGGACAGAGATCAGAGAATTTGATCAGAGATCAATGACTCTGATCAGAGATCAGTGACTGATTCACTTTTAAAATAGGAAAGGGATTTTCCTAGGAGATAAGCCTAAGAACACCATCCTAGGGAGAGGGATCAGCATGATGCATTTGGAAAATGTAGGCAGCTCACTACTGAGAAAATGCATGGGAATGAGGGAAATGGAAGAAGGCAGGACAGGGACAGTGAATCCCAAAAGGCCTCATGCACCACTGAAACAATGAAATGAGGTGATACGGGGCATATCAGAGGATCTGGACTGGGCTAGACTCCGAGAGTACATTTGAGGACAGGTTATTGTTGGCGCATTGTTGCAGGTGAAAGAGAACAAAAGAGTAGTTCTGTCCATATGACACTCCTCCATGGATACCTCTAGAAACAACAGGATGAGACTCTGAGGGAGCTGGAGGTCCTATGTTATGCAGTTGAGGACCAAGGCCAGTGACATTTGACTTGCTACTGTGACCTCACTGGAACTGACAAGTCCAGGAAACAAGTCCCCTGCACATTCATGAGAAGGTACAGAACTTTGTGTGTTGGCCCTGGTAGAAAAAGCACAACTCTCCTCTATCAGACCTCCCGAGAGAGCAGGAAAACAACCCTCTCCCTTTTCCTCCATAACTTTAAAATGCAGCCAGAAAGCCCGATATCTTCCTTCACTGATGTCATCATATTCCAAAAGCAATAAATAAATGCAGTTTTCTAGGTAGATAATGAAGAGCAAGAGATTATAATGTTTTCTCTACTATTCATCAGAGACAGCACCAACTTGGTGAAATCCATGCAGAGTAAGCATGTATGTTTTTGTGTGTGTGTGTGTCATGTATGTGTATATGCATGTGTGTATATGAATGTGTACACACATGCCCAAGTGAGAGAGGAGAAGGCAGAGGAGATCTCAGAAACCCCTGCTACTGAGGAGTTATACTCCACTCCAAGAAGGGCTGCACTACTCAGGGGTCTAAGACCCTGCAATCAACTCTATGCTTCCAACAAGCACCCCTCTCCCAATTCCCCCAGACCCCACACAAAATTAACTCAGTAGATAATGGCTACCCCAGAAAGTCTAGTTCATGCCCTTAAATCTGACTTGCAAAAAATCAAACAAACGTCTTTCCTTTCTTCTTAGGAATCTGCCAAACGCAGCCAGCCTAAGTTAGATGAAACATGAACCTTTCCCCATTGCCAAAGTATTCCCAGAAGAGCTCAGAAACCCAAGTCTCTGTTTTGGAAATCACCCACATTGATAACAAGAGGTCCCAGAGGCTAGTAAGGGCCCAGCGCATGAACCCAGGGTGGCTGACGTCACTTTGCAAAGCTCTTAAGAGCATTAATGAGTTCATGGGAGTCAAGGCCTCTCAGATGGGAGACACCAGGATAAACCGCCTAGATTTATTTCTCTGCCAGTGGGGTCCTGTCCCACATCCTTCCCTCTCTCACTGAGAGAGCAGCAGACGCAGGGGAGGGGAAGGAGCCTGTGCTTTGGATTTGCATAGACCTCAGTTTGCATGTGGCTAGGCCACACTCAAACTTTTTAACTTGAGAGTGCATCAGAAACACTTGGCCTCTGGCTTCAGAATCATTTAATCATGAAACATTAGATAGAGCCATAGTTTTACACTGGGCACTGGGGATTGAATACATTTGAACAGGCCCCAATTCTGTCCCTGAGAATATCTCAGGAGCAACTACAATGCACTGCACTAAGTATCACATTAGACATATTATGAAAAGTCATGGAAGCCAAAGAGAAAAGGATATTTGTCCTGCATGCAAGGAAACAAAAGGTTTGGAAAGCTTCACCAAGGAGGGTACATTTGTGATGGGCCTTGAAAATACATAGAAGGAGGAAAAAGGACACCCCAAATAGAAAGAAAAGTACAGAGGCAGAACAATAGGTGGCAAGCTTCGGCATTACTAGCTCATCCTGTGGTGTACCCAGAGTTAAGTATGCATAGTCAGGAGTGGCAGAGGCTGGTGCAGATACTTGTGCAGACACAGAAAGGGCTGGTGGACTATGGTGAGAAATTCCTCATGAGGGAAAGAGGACACATCGAATGTCTAAGTAGAGAAGTGACACAATCCCACATGTGTTTTGGATAAAGCACTGCAGCAACTGTGTGCAGCGGGAGCAGAGTATGAAGCTTAAAAGTGGAGAAACCATTCAGGAGGTTAGAGATGCTCAAAGACTGAAGCAGAGTGTTACATAGGGCAACGAGATCAGGGAAGGAAATCAGAAAGCATTTCACGGGAATTGCCCGAACTAGTTCCAGTGTGTTTTGCCACTTCACCTAAGGCAAGCTTCACACAAAAAAATTAATCCTCGGGGATGGGAACATATGAACTTTAGCAAACAGATGTCTCCCAGAAGTTTTTTCTGAAGTGCGTAGATGACATTAACAGCTTGTTTGATGGAGTTTTCTAAAAGTTTAGCATAAACATCCTGTTTGGAGCCACAAACCAGGGGCTCCCACTGCAGCCCTGGAAGTGTCACTGTCCTATCAGGTGACTGAAGTAGTAGGCCCAAGAGGGAGGCAACCAGGCATCTGAGCCAGTTGTATGATGGCAAAGCCCTGGAATCCGCACCCCAGCTCCCCTTCCTCCAAAGCATAAGTGCAAGGGCCTAATGGCAGCCAGCTCCCCTGAGAGCCTGTTTTTCTGCCAGAAGCAAGTTCCTTCTGCCAACATCTCTGCTAGCCTAGCCAACAGATTCCTGTTGCCCACTCAGCCTCATCTGGCCACAGGATTGCTCAGCTGTTCACCAGGTTCCCCTGCCCTGCTCTGGGTCTGATCAGTCCGATGGAGTAGTGGGAGAATTACTGAATACAGAGTCATGTGACCTTGGGCAAGTCACCTCTTCTGTTGGCCCCAGTTTCCTCATCTGTAAGACAGAGGCAGTAACATCTATTCTACCTACAATATGCATCATTATGAAGATTAAATACAAGCTATATTAAAATGCTCTGTGAACTCCAAATCAATAATAGGGTGCCACTGTTTCAACTTCCAATCCAGTCTCCTAGTTTCAGCTTCTTGTTTTGTCTCTACCTTCTTTGAGCAGGCCCCCAGAAAAGGTCATTTTGAGGTTGATCCCAGGGAAGCAGGGATGAAATTCATCAGTCCATCTGTCCATCCATTGCTCCCTGCATTCCACAAGCATATGCCCAGCATATTTCATTCATCAGGCAGCTGCTAGGATTACCAGACACACAGTTTCTGACCTCAAGGATCTCACAGATAAGCCTCTCAACCAGTTTGATGATTAGTGACTAGACACCAGTGGAAGAAATGAGGAAAGATTGAGACAATGAACAAGTAAATATAAGATTTTTGAAGAAGTTAGACGGAGAAAGGAGAAAAAAAAATGAGAAAGGGGAATGGCAACTTCTGTGGTGCTGCCCAAAAATTGCCCTGGCTTCCTGTGTCAGGTTCTTCTCTATTCACCTCTATTCCAAAGCTAAGCCTGTTCTTGGAACAGAGCAAAGGCGCAATGAAGACTAATGGATGTTTAAATGATGTTCCAGGAACCAACTCCATGAATTCAAATCCTGGCTCCCTCATTTACTGTTTGACCATGGGCAAATTATGTGATTTATTTGTGCCTCAGTATCCTCTATAAAAATGGGTAGATAATGATTGTACCTATTTTAAAATGTTGTTGTGAAAATTTAAATGACTTCATATTTATAAAATGCTTAAAACAATGCCTGGCACCTTGTAATTATTCTGAGTGTTTACCATTATTATTGCTATTATTATTATTACTACTACTACTACCATAATTATTAAGCAATCATGAAACAGAAGTGGTGGCTATCTCTTAGGCAGCAGGCAGCCACTCAAGTTCACAATCACTTCAATTGTCCAAACCTAGTGAAGCTAAACACCAGAAGAGGGGGCTGCTCCCAGCCAAGCAGACACCAGCAAGGGCTCTGCCTGGTGCTCTCTGACTTGCGTGGCCACATTTTATCTCCGGGAGCAGAACCAAATATCCTCATTACTCCTGACAATGTGTCCAAAAGAGGCAGAGACCAGCCCTCTCAGGGACTGTCCTGCAGCCAAGGAAATGGGCATAGCAGGTTACGTGCTGTCTATCCATCTACCCGCTCAGGCAAATTGGATAATCTCCAAAGAGCCAAACAGGCCAATTCAAAGACACCAGGTTTCTCTTCAGAGTTTCCAGGGGCAGCAGATGAATGGAACAGTACCCCAAAGGTACAAGACAAATGCCTCACTGTGCTTGGGGCCAAAGGCAAGTTTCTGCTCTAAGAAGGACACTGACTTAGAGTCAGGGCAGCTGAACTTGAATTTAGGCTCTGCCGCCCACGAGCTGGGGACCATGGGTAAGTTCCCTAACCTCTTAGATTATATGTGTCTTCAATTATATGATGGGAATAATAAAACCTACTTCTCAGAATTAACTTATATCCTAGCCAAAGGTGTAGCACATTATAGGCATTCAAAGCTGTGAGATGAAACTCTTTATTGGATCTGGTATCAATATTGGCGTTGACTATTACTTGCATCTTCCATACAGGAAAAAGACAATGACTCACTCACCAACACATGTTCCATGCACTTCTCTTCTTGCCCACCAGAGCTGGGCCCTGCACGTGGGGGTGACTGATGTGCAGAGGGACAAGGGCAAGGGCACGCCCTGCCAAATTCTCCATTAACAAGCTGTGCACATGCCCAGCACAATCTGTACCAGCCATGGGAATTCAAGACTATGGGGTCCCTGAGGAATCATCATGTTAAAAAGAAAACAAAACAGCCAGGCCAATTAATGAAAAAAGAGGGACTGGCTAAGACATGGAAACTCCAGGAAACCCAGCAGGCAACAGCAGCCAACTTCCTGAAACTTGATTTTGGTTAAGCTTGCCGCCTTCTGTGATTTTTTACTCAAGCCAAGTATCTTTTACCCAAGGGTATCTTTCTTCATACCCTCAAGGAATCCTTCAAAAGGCCCAGCTCCTTCCAGGCCTGCAAGACCCAAGTCACTCACCCTCCTGGAGCCTCAGTCTTCCCATGTGTGACTTGGAAACAGTAGGATCTGCCTCTTGGAGCAGCTGGGAAGATTAAAGGAGGGAATGTCCATGGTGTGCCCAGGACTGGGGAGGTCCTCAGTAGGTTCCCCCCATATCACTTCATGGTTTGGACATTGGTGGGTTATTGCACAAGGTAGAACATGAGTAAAGGTTTATTAACTGGAAAGACATTTTTACATTCCTGATTTTTAGGCATTTCACGTGGTGTATGTTTCCTAACTCCCTAGACCTACAAGAGATTGTGTCAGCATTTTTCTCCTACCAAACATAAGTTTTGATAAATTGTTCTTCCACACTCAGAATGGAGAGCAAGAAAAAGCCAAGGTTGGGGAGGGGCAGCACGGAGACCCCAACTCAAGGCTTTCTATCTCTAGCTTCTTTTCTTCCTTCTCCTCTCTCCCTTCCATCATCAGCTCTTCTTTAATTTCCACTTACATGCTAGTATTGCTGAATAAGTGCCCAAAAGGTACAGGACAAATGTCTCACTGTGCTCAGGACCCAGGCAAGTCTCTGCTCTAGGAAGAAGGTGGGGGCAACTGGATTAAATTTGGACTCTGCCTCCCACCAGCTGGGGAAGCTGGGGCAAGTTCCCAAACCCTTTAGAGCCTCTGTGGCTTCATCTGGGATGAGGAGGCATTCCTGGGACTCTAATCCAGCTCTGGCTTAAAATCTCATGGGTTTCTCACTACCCTGGGCTGAAATTTTAAGAAGTGAAACAAAACAAATCACTTCTCTTAAGGAAAGATTATATTTGTTCTCCTCATCCAGCCCCAGAGAAATTCCTTGAGCTAACGTTATCATATTTCTACCCTATGATGTTGCTAAAGAAGCTGAAATGGACTCAATTAGTCTGGAGTAAGAGAACACTGCCCACAGAGGCCACCTGTAACCCCTACAAGCCCCTCCTGCCCCCAAGCAGGTGATGAATGGGTTTACTTTGCACATTCACTTCTCAAAACCTCCAGCTACAAGAACCCATCAAGTGACATGAAGTAAACACCCGGCACAAACCTGCAGCATGTCCTTTCTCTCACCCAGCCATGGCTTGGTGCCCAGAAATTCTTCATCCCACCTAAACACTGGGCTGTTCCCAAACAGGTGTCATCAGACTCTGAGGACCGGGCCCAACCAGTCTCTAGAGGGCTGCTACGAGGCTCTTCCTGTTTCCAGGCAGACTGATGGGGGTCACCTGACCAGAGGAGACTTCAGTGTTTAGGGTTTTGGCTTCAGGTTCTGACTCAAAGCAGAAAGTCTGTGAAAATGAGAGTTAAAGTCACAGAGGGAGGCAATGAAGTGAAGAGCACTATCTGAATGCAGTTCCACCAAAAGTCAATGAACAAATCGGTCAACAGTGGAGAGGCCTTGAAGCCTGGCTCCACCACGCAGCTCTGTGACCCTGGAAACCTTATTCAACTTTTCTCAGTTTTCACTTTTGCAAAATAGGAATGTGTAATTATTTCTAGTATTCACGACTGCCCTGAGCACTGTGAGATGACGTATGTGTGAAACATCTGGCACAGAGAAGGCCCCCGTGAAACATGGCCCTCAAATTTGTTCACTTTGATTCTTTGTTTCATGAACAGAGGGGTCAGTCCACGGAGGACAGCCCACTGTGGGTTTTCTCTGTGGAGCGATCTCGCCTTCCTCGCCCCTGTGGTGAAACCGCCTTTGCAAAATTATAATTGAGGAAATTATGACAGTGAAAGAAATCAGACCTAACCAAATCTATCTTGCCTCTAACCCTTAAGCCGTCCTTGTTCATTCCTGGGCATAGGCCGAACTAACTTTGGGAAGGAATTCAGTTCATGGTTTGACTCTGAAACAAAATTTCTAACAGCCCTTTCCCGAAAAGACCCCCTTCTTGCCTGGGGACCAGTCTGCCTTTGCAAGACTAACAAATTAGCTACAAGATTAGAAATTGGCCGGGCACAGTGGCTCATGCCTGTAATCCCAGCACTTTGGGAGGCCCAGGCAGGTGTATCATCTGAGGTCAGGAGTTCAAGACAACCCTGGTCAACATGGTGAAACCTCATCTCTACAAAAATACAAAAATTAGCTGGGCATGATGGCAGGTGCCTGTAATCCCAGCTACTCAGGATGCTGAGGCAGGAGAATTGCTTGAACCTGGGAGGCAGAGGTTGCAGTGAGCCAAAATCACGCCATTGCTCTCCAGCCTGGCCAACAGAGCGAGACTTCGTCTCAGAAAAAAAAAAAAAGAAAAGAAAAGAAACTACAGTTGAGGGGTCATGCAGCCTCTGGCTCCAAGAGTCTGAACCTCCCCAGATTGCTCCTGGAGGTAACATCACTTTTGTAAAACCTAAGATCAGTGCTTGAGATATTTTGCCGACCCCACACTTGATGGATCAGCTGACACCACCCAGACCGGTAATCTAGCCAAACCAGTTCTGCCATCACCTACAGGAACAGAAAACAGCAAGAAAATCTCACTTCAACTCCCTATGATTCCATCTCCAACCTGACCAATCAGCACTCCCCACTTCCCAAGCCCCTACCCGCCAAATTATCTTTAAAAACTCTGATCCTCAAATGCTCAGGGAGACTGACTTGAGTAATAATAAAACTCCAGTCTCTCGCACAGCCAGCTCTGCGTGAATTACTCTTTCTCCATTGCAATTCCCCATCTTGATAAATCAGTTCTGTCTAGGCAGCAGGCAAGGTGAAACCATTGGGAGGTTACAGTGGGATTGACAGAAGTCAGAAAGTCCCCATCAATGATGTATGAGTTCACTGTTGGCCTCTTGGATCAGAAGCCAGGAATTAAGTCAACTTTGATTTTTACATTGAACCTGCCCAGAAGTGTCTATAAATGTTATAGTTAGAACAATGTGGATCAGAAACGCTAGGCAGACATTTTGGTGGATATAAGTCATTTTGAAATCATGCATTCTCTCAGCACCAGTTCAATATCACTACTTTGTAGATTTTTCTTTTAATATGCCACCAGTTTTAAAATATTGTTCTTAAGGGGAAAAAACACTAATGGGCTAAAATTATCCTGAACCTTCCATTCTGAAAAGCAAAATATTTACAAACATGGCGTGCTGACCCTGAGAAGGATGGCTCACACCTGGGGTTGCTTTGGGATTTTTTTTTTTTTTTTTTTTTTTTTTTTTAGATGTGACATCTAGTGGTTGGTGAAAAAACAGCCATCAAAAACCAGGTAGAGAGGTAGAACTTCACCTGATTCACCCCCACTGGATGAGAATATTTTTTAGTTTTTTAATTTCTAAATTGAACTATTCACAGGAGATGAAAAGCTATATGCCAGAATAATTTTTGACATTAATTTGTATTTTGTTCTCTGTGATTCTCACCTCCACTTTATACCCAATTCTAAGCAAATAACCAGGTAGCTAAGTCTGTGGCCCCCTCCTATCTTCTGTAAAATCTTAAACTCAATGAAAACATTATGCTGGTGAGTGAGCAGGTGCTGGGAGGAAGGAACAGGGGGTGCTGATTGCCTTTGAAGGAGAGATAGGAGACATAGGCCCCAGAGGGCAAGAACTCCAAACTGAAGACAGGTTCCTCTGAGGAGCACTGTGTGGCCTGCCGTGTAGCAGGGTGGTGGCAGGACCTCACAGGGGTGACTGCAGGAGGCCCCAGCATGGGAGCACATCTGGCACACAGGGTCTCTGTGTGTTGACTATGGCAGATATGCAGCAAAGCCACCAACACTATTGCAGGGAGTCAAGCTGGGACATGCAAGTCCATGGTACCCAATGTAAACCACTGAGCCACAGCTGGGGTTTTCTTTCCCTCCCTCCCACTCTGTGCTGCTCTGATTCCTAGGACATCTGTGAGCCTTGGGAAGGGGGAGCCCCTGTAACAACTCTTTGAACTTTCTGACAACTTTTGGGGATAGTATTTTGGAATAAGATTAAAGTTGATTTTTAGAAAATTAAGGCAGATGATATGTCTTGCAGGCCTAGGTGTAGGGGCTAAACTTTCTACCTAAAGGCTCTCCTTGCCCCATAAGGCTTCTATTCCCACTTTAGTCCTCACTTACAAATTTCATTTCATTCAAGACTCTACAAAATTAAGATTCTTGGTTTTATCACCATTGAATTATAATTAATGAATTTAGATATCAAATGTGATTACCAGAGTCCAGCTTCCTCCTTTCAGTCAGGTGGAGCTGGTGTGATATGAGGATCTCCTGGAATGTGTTCAACACACCCCATTCATGACCATCACCCCAACATCCCTGCTAACCCAGGTCTCTAGGAGCAGGAAAGGTAGAAAGAGCACAATGTATTGTTTTTAACTTTTTTGGAAGTAATTTCTGACTTACAAAAAGTTGCAAAAACAAAAATAGTACAAACAATATCCACATACACTTTACCCAGATTCACCTACTATTAACATTTTACCTCAATTGCTTTTCTCTCCCTTGCCTTCTGCCTCCTCCCCCTGCATATATACATGTGTGAGTGTGTGTGTGTGTCTGTGTGTCTGTGTGTAGTGAATACATTTAATTTAATTTTTATTTATTTTTCTGAACCACATTAAGTTACACACATTATGGCCTTTTACCCCTAAATATTTAAGGTTCTATTTCCTAAGAACAGAGATAGCATACTACAATTATCAGCCTCTTATATTTACACTGATACAGTACTTTAATCTCCCATACACACTCCAGTTTTGTCAACTGATCTAATAATGTCCTTTATAGTATTTTTTTCTCCAGGCAGAATCCAGTCTATGGTCAGGAATTGCATTTAATTGTCATGCCTCTTTAGCCCTATGTAATCAGGAGCATTTCCAACAGCCTATTCTTGTCTTTTAGGACATTGAGATTTTTTTAAGAATACACCTTCCCCCCAACACGTTTTTTATAAGAGAATGTTCCTCATTTTATGTGTGACTGATGTTTCCTTGTGATTAGATTGAGGTTTTGTATTCTCAGCCAGAACTCAGCATAAACAATGTTTCCTTCTGGGGCCTCACATCTAGAGGCACAAAATATCAGTCTCTCATAAGTAATTCTCATTTTGATCACCTGGTCAAGGTACTATCAGATTTTTCCTCAATATTTCACTGTCTTATTTTCTCCCTTGCAAGAGTCTTTAAAGCCATGCAAATATCCTACCCTTCATGAAAAGTCCACCCACCCCCCTAGATAGAATATCCATTGACGATTCTTGCCTGATCTGATCTTTACCACAATGGATGCAAAATTATTATTGTAGAAGCTCTACAGGTCACTAGGGTGCTGGTACCTCTATATTTCAAACAATTGAGAACCACTAGATAGAGAATTCCTAAAACAATGACAGGTGCTGAAGATTTTATGTAGAGGAGTTATGCAAGATAATGTTATAGGTATTTATCAAAGAAGGAACAGAACCCAATATTTATCAAGCACCTACTATCAATATAGCCAAGCCCTTCATATATATTATCTCAATGACCCTTTATGGCCACTCTTTGAGGTAGGTATTCTTGTTGCCTTTTATAGATTGAGGGATTAGTTAACATGCTCAGAGTCATACATCTACCAAGCGACTACACTGAAATGTAAACCTAGTTCCATCTGACTTAAAAACCAATGCCTTTTACACTCTGCTATTTTCATGGCTAGCTTCTGGTTCTCTCCAAAATGGATCCAAGTGTTAGGTCTACTCATCAAACTGAGTGTCCACTGGGATAGGAGACATCATGCAGGAATACTCTGTGCCATCCAGAACTTCGGTTGAATGCAGCCCACGTACAATGCTCAAGTAGTGGCTGATGAAGGCCACCAGCAATTATCCAAAAAGATTCACTGGATTCGGTGCCCACATTGACCCTTTTTTCTATCTGTCCTGGAGTGATGAATCAAGATGTCCCATGCCTCCACATTGTCTGAGCCTATCATGGAGCCAGAAAACAACCAACCATATGGCCTAGCGAAAGATCTACTGAGGAGCCTCTTGCACTTCTCCTTTCCTTTTCAAGAAGGCTTTTCCAAAATGCCCAAACAGATCCTTTTTTGTTCCCCCAGTTTCACACTACAATGTCCTCTATTGTTTTTTAAGCCAAATTACATTTCCCTTTGGAATCTGCTTTGGCTTTGCCAAGAAGCAATGGCAACAGTCTAGTTTGTGATAGAACTCACTCAGAAATATAAAATTAAGGGTAGTAATGGGTTCAAGCAGTTAACAAAACAGACAGGGTGGCCACTCCAGAGAGAGCAACCTTAGCAAGAAAGTAGCAAAAGGGAAGGGAATTTATTTCACTAGCACCTTGTGCTGACTCACTACCCCTTAGCCCAGATATTTATAATGCTACTAACATGTAATGAGCAATCTTGGGCAGTGCACATACACTCTCTCTCAGTTGCTGAGGTTTGAGTGAAGCTGCTCTATCCTTCGGCTCCAGGGGTGGCCACCTGATTTAAACCTGGCCAATGCATGCATCCAACTGTCCCCCAGCCATAGTGATTGGTTCAAGGATGGGCACATGATCCAATTCAGGCCAACAGGACTGTGTCATAGACTTAAAGCTGGAATAACAGGAAGAGAAAAATGTTCTTTCTCTTTTAAGGACAATGTAATGGACACCACTATAGAGACAGGGTTTGCCCGAGAGTAAAGCCAACACAAAAGAAAGTAGAGCCAACAGATAGAAAAAGAGAGACAGGGAACAAACATGAGGGCATATTTTGAGCCACTAAATCCAACTATACCAAAGCTAGGCTACTTTTTAGTTTCTTTCTGTTTCATGAGTCAAGAAATTAGGTTTTTCACCAAAATCAGTTGAGTTTAGCCCTTGTTACTTGCAACCAAAAGAATCCTGACCAACAGAGACATATACGTATCCAAATAGCTTTACAGTGTGTCAGATTGGTAGCTGTCAGAAATGAAGAACACGTGGTATTACACATGTTCACAGGAGAAAGACATCACTTCCAATGGAGCAATCAGGGAAGGCTGCATGAAAGAGGTGGTATTTGGACAAGCTCCTAATGAATTTGTAGGAACATCTGGAAGACCTCCCCTACAAGGTGGGAGGTCGGGTGGGGGTAAGAGGGAAGGAGAATAATACTAAGGAAGATGATCAAGAGAAGCAAAGGTGTGCAATGTTTTAAAGCAAATTCCAGACATCACTTCACTAATAAAATCTTCAGTATTTATCTCGAACAGATAAAGACTGTTTTAACATAACCACAAGACCATTCTGACACTCAACAAAAAACAATTCCTTAATAATATCTAATAGCCAGTCTATGTTCAACTTTCCAATGGTGTCCAATGTGTTTTTCACATTTGTTCAAATCATGATCCAAGTCAGGCACCAGAGGGTTTGAACAGTCAGATTTACAAGTTTAAAAGATCAGTCTCAAAAATTTACAAGAGACAAACCTTTCGAAGGTAGGTAAGTTAGGAGGTGACAGCCATGATCTTAGTGAGAAACATGGACAGAGAAGAGGCTGTAGAGATGGAGAGAGGGGTGGATTTCAAACTATGCAGGAGATAAAGTCTTCCTACAAGGGAAGGAATCAAAGGTGAGGAATCAAGGATGACAAATAACTTTCTGATTAAGGTGAAGGCAGAGTGAGGAAGCAGCACCATTAGCAGAAGCAGAAAGAAGACTCGGAGAACAAATTAATCAATTTAAGAAATCGTTTTTTGGCCAGGCGTGGTGGCTCACTTTGGAAGGCTGAGGCGGGCAGATCATGAGGTCAGGAGATCGAGACCATCCTGGACAACATGGTGAAACCCCGTCTCTACTAAAAATACAAAAAAAAAAAAAAAATTAGCTGGGCGTGGTGGCAGGCACCTGTAGTCCCAGCTACTCAGGAAGCTGAGGCAGGAGAATGGCGTGAACCCGGGAGGTGGAACTTGCAGTGAGCCGAGATTGAGCCACTGCACTCCAGCCTGGGCTACGGAGCGAGACTCCGTCTCAGAAAAAAAGAAAAGAAAAAAAGAAATCGTCTTTTGAGAGCCTGCCATAAGCCCTGGAACCCAGTTGAGAACAAATGGGACAAAATCCCTGTCCTTAGTCCCAGCTAGTCGGGAGGCTGAGGCAGGAGAATCGCTTGAACCAGGGAGGCGGAGGTTGCGATGAGCCGAGATCGCACCACTGCACTCCAGCCTGGCAACAGAGTGAGACTCCGTTAAAAAAAAAAAAAAAAAAAAAAAAAGCTTTTCCTTCGGAGCTTACATGCTAATTGATGGGTGAGGGAGAGGAATAAACAACAAAATACAAGTTTGGCAAATAAAAATAATTCAGATAAGCTATGAATGAATTAAAATCCATGATGTGATAGATAAGGTCTGGGGCCAGGGGTAAGGGTTGGACTTCTTCAGACAGAATGGTCAGTGCAGGCCTCTCTGAGGTTCTGGCCCTTAAACAGAGACCTGAACCAGGAGCTGGAGCTGGCGGTGAGGATGAACACTCAAGGCAGGGGGCAGTGCAAAGACAGAGTGCAAATGAGCTCCAACAAGAGTGTCTTAGCCTCGGTCCTCAAACTCCAAGACGGGATTAAATGTGCAAAGATTTCAGAGGTGCAATGCCTGCTAATAAAGTGGCGGGGCGGGGTGGGGGGAGGCGCTGGAGAGGCTGGAAGAGGAAGAGAAGATTGGGTGGAAGCCCCCTAGACCACCCGGGATTCTCACGGTCCAGCAAGGCCGTCTGGGAGCAAAGTCAGCAGTCAGAGGAGTTCAGAGTGTCCCAGGGACTCACCTGCCTCAGTTTCCCTGCCACCTGGCCAAGCCCTGATAGGCGGGGCCTCGACCCAAAGCCCTGCGCAGCGTTGGCCCCTGGCCAATGACCCTCCCTGTCGTTAGAGACCCGACCCTGAGCAAGGCTGAGTGCAAGGAGACCGGGTCAGAAAGGAATGCAAAGGCCCCCTGGCAGGCTGAGGTTAAGGGATTTTAACCTAAGGGCAGAAAGGGAGTACGTCTAAGGGACACTGGGTGGAGCTGTCCCGCAGGCCATGGCTCTGGAGTTTGGGAGACGTCTCCAGGAATCTGTGGCGCACAGGTGGCACAAACACCTCAGAGGGAATGGGAACAGTCAGAACATGTGGAGTGAAAAGAGGGGGCACATCCACATAAGGAACAGATGAAGAAAGGGGAGTCAGGTAGAAGGGGGTGACCCATCAAGCACTGGGGCCAAGGAGGGCTTCTGGAAGAAGGCAGAAGTGAGGTCTTTCCCTCAAACTACAGAAAATGCAGCCTCTCTCTCTCTCTGTCTCTAACAGCCCAGCAAATGACAGTACCCCAACCATCTGAAAGTAAGTCTCTTCTCTAGCACCCCTGGCAGTGACAGGGAAAGCATGGAACATCACAATGAGATGAACCCCCCTCAGAAATCACTTCTTTTTCTCCCGGTCACTGCCTCATTTCTCTGTCCAGCCAGGGCCATGCATGCCTTGGCCACAAACCACAGTTATGACCCCTCCATCCATGGAGCACGCAGGCACTTTACAGGGATTATTCTTTATGATAATCACAGACCTCCTAGGAATTGGAGATTATTCTCACCATTTTACGGAATAGGAAACAGGCTCAGAGAAGCTTAGTGAGGACGACTATGCTGAAAGTGACACTTGCGACCTTTGGTGAAGGAAAAGTCAGGCTGGCACTGCTAGCAGGACCAGCCACTAGGTGCAGTGGTCATAGGGCAACGTCTGGGGTTACCCATCAGCCATGCGGGTCACACCAGGCCTGGAACCCAAATGTAGAGGTCCATTCCTAGGCCCAGCTCCAAGGTACTTAGCCTAAGTCCTGATGTCAGGAATTGAAGTTCAGTTCAGTCTTGAAGTTTCTGAATGGTTCATTGCTGCATTTTCCAAAAGGCTCAAGAAGGTGTCTTGCTCATTGTGGTCTGGTGACTACAGGGGCAGGACTTGGAGCCAGACCTGGGTTTAACTGCTGTGTTGGCCCCATTGCTTACTGACCCCTTCGCTGTGAGCAATTCACCCACATCTCCTGCCTCAGTTTCTCTACTAGAAAATGAGACTAATGATACCTCTCTTTCTGGAATGTTAGGAAGATTGAATAATATATGTAAAGCATAGCACATAAAGACACAAGAAAAACAAAGTAAGGGCTCTGTACTTATTTATTTCTACCTTACCTTGTTCCAAAAGAGATTTAAGGCTGCTGGTGCACAATAAATATTTGTTAACTGAATAAATGTAAAATAGAAAATAGAGACTAATGAGCTTGATCTCCCACAGAGAGGCTCAAAGAGAAAATGAGGGAAAATTGCCTACGGTGAAATTCATTAGGTTGTTTTTAAAATCAATGATTTGAGGTCCAGCCTTTCACTAGAAGGGAAAAAATGAATTTATTATAGTTTTTAGGTGCAGTTAGGATAATAGGTAGCATTCCAAATAATATGCCTCTTTTCACTAGTTAATAGCATTGAACTTTACATCCCCATACCCCTTTTCTTCCTGGGTCCTCAAATGCATGCATATGAAAGAATTCCTGAATGCTGTCCAGCGAGGGGGCAGAAGAGATCAAGGCACCAGCTAGCTAATTTATTATCAGAATAACTGATAATAAATTATTAGTTCTTCTAATACAGAAGAACCTCTCACAATTTACGAAGTCTTTACCATGAGACCTGAAAGAGGCAGTGAGCTATAAAACACAAGTCGCTCAAACTGAGTTCATGTTGTCACAACAGCTGTGGCAGTAGCAGCACAGAGGGCTTCTTAAAGATGCCCACTAAATGTTCACCATAGTGTTGTTTATAGTTAAAATACAGGAAGCAACCTCAATGTTGCTCAATGAAGACTGCCTTAAACCAGTGCTTCTCACACTGTAATGTGACATGAACCACCTGAGGATGTTGTGAAAACAGCAGATTCTGAGCCAGCTGGGGGTGAGATGCTGCATTTCTAACAAGCTTCTAGGTGAGACCAGTATCCACAGACCACATTTATGAGTAGCAAAACCTTGGCTAAAATAACCAGTAATAAGTTTATACTGGAATAATGTACACCTCTTAAAAATGATGATGTGAATCTGTATATATGCATATGGCAGGGAGTGTAGGATAAATTGTTTTTTGATGTTTTTGTTTTGTTTTGTTTTTTGTTTTTTTTGGTTTTTTCTTTTTAGATGGAGTCTCGCTCTGTCACCCAGGCAAGAGTTCAGTGGCACAATCTCGGCTCACTGCAACCTCTGCCTCCCGGGTTCAAGTGATTCTTCTGCCTCAGCCTTCTGAGTAGCTGGGACTACAGGCACACGCCACCATGCCCGGCTAATTTTTGTATTTTTAGTAGAGATGGGGTTTCACTATATTAACCAGGCTGGTCTCAAACTCCTGGCCTCATGATCTGCCCGCCTCGGCCTCCCAAAGTGCTGGGATTACAGGCATGAGCTACCGTGCCCGGCCTGTTTGTTTGTTTTTTAAGAGACAGCATCTCACTCCGTTGCCCAGGCTGGAGTGCAATGGTGCAGTCCTAGCTCACTGCAAGCTTGAACTCTTGGGCTCAAGGAATCCTTCCACCTCAACCTCCCGAGAAGCTAGGACTATAGGCATGCAACACCATGTCTGGCTAATTTTTTTTTTATTTTTTGTACAGATGGGGTCTTGCTATGTTGACTAGGCCAGTCTCAAACTCCTAGCCTCAAGCAGTTCTACCTTGGCCTCCCAAAGTGCTGGGATTCCAGGTGTGGTATTATTAAGTGATAAAAGTAGGGCACCCAGTGGAAAACTTAAGGATTTTAAAACAGAGTATAAAATAATATGTATATTATAGTTCTATTTTACATGCAAGTGTTTGCATGTAAAAAAAATCTAAAATAATATACTCCAAAATCTGACAGTATTTCTCTCTAGGTGGTGAAATTTAGAGTGATTTCATTTATTTTTCTTTTAGTGCAACTGTGTTTTCTTTCCTTCTTTCTTTCTTTCTTTCTTTTTTTTTTTTTCTTTTTACAATAAACAAATAGCACTGGGTGATATAAAAGGAAAAACCTGCAAGAGGTTATAGGGCCCAAGAAAATGCTTTTTCTCTAGATGATTGTGTAAGAATATACATACACAATCAGTCAAGAATAGAAAAATATAAAAGGCTTCTCAGGAAGTCAAGCTGATTTCAAATGTGACCACTCCACCCATCAAGGCACCCCAAAGACCGTTAGAAAAGGAGGTTGGTTTCCAGTGGCTTGCTGTGAGGAAAGGACTTTGTACAGGACAAGTTGAAACTCTACATGTAAGGAGCTGGTTAGGAATAGTGAAGAAGATAGTGGCTGGCCTAGAGGCCCAAGGCGCCCCAAGCCTATGGACAGGGGCTGGATGCTGTGACCCTAGAGATCTGGGGATGGAATCTTTTGGGGCATGAGGATACACACTGCAGAGGGCTTTGGAGCACATGGGATCCAGATTCAAATTCCAGCTTTGCCATTTAGCAGCTTAACCACCTTGTACCTCTGTTTCCTCAAATGCAAAATGGACATACAAAGAGGGCTCTGTGACCAGGCACGGTGGCTCGCGCCTGTAATCCCAGCACTTTGGGAGGCCGAGGCATGCAGATTACCTGAGGTCAGGAGTTTGAGACCAGTCTGACCAACATGGTGAAACCCTGTCTCTACTAAAAAAAAAAAAAAAATACAAAAATTAGCCAGGCATGGTGACAGGAGCCTGTAATCCCAGCTACTCAGGAGGCCGAGGCTGGAGAATCACTTGAACCCAGGAGGCAGAGGTTGCAGTGAGCGGAGATAGCACCATTGCACTCCAGCCTGGGTGACAGAGCGAGACTCTATCTCAAAACGACAACAACAAACAAACAAACAAAGAGGGCTCTGCTGAGGGTTAAATGAGATAACTTTTGAGAATTGTTCCACAATGTCAACCACCTTGGGCAAGCCTTCTGGACAGTCTAATCTACTTGACAGGGATGGAGCCAGTGGAAAGAGTTTTGCTTTTTGTTTGTTTTTTAACTTCAGCACATGTTATTGTGCTAAATTAGATACATATTATTTCCTTTAGATAATTTCATATGAAGATGTAATGCCACGCTATTCTAGAACAGATAAACAATAAGAGGTATCATTTCTTAAAGAGAAGTGTAGGGGAGAAAAAGTTTAAAAATAAGAATATTTAATCCAGGAACACGATCATATCCAAAGTAGGAATAATGCTGTGAGTGGGTAGTTTTTACTAGAAGGAAATCTACTATATTGGAAGAAGATACAGTAGCAGATTAGTTAGTAGAAATTAAGTAACGTTCTTGTGAAAATGTAGAAAACTGACAGCCCCAGAAGAACTTACTGACAAACAGATAAAATAGGACGAAGTTCACACACCTGTTACAGGTTTTGCACCATCCCTCCCAGTCTTGGCAACAGGGCCTCCACATTATGATAATAATAACACATGGGGCAAATGCTTGCAAAGAAAATGAACATGAGCCAGAGGGTCAGCCTTGTGGTCTATCTACTCCACCTTGGAGAACATCCACAGAGGCATGCAGCAGGACTTTTTGCTGCAAATACAGGAAGACGCCATGAAGGGAAGACTTTGGGGAGATAAACTGGGCTGTCTTGCTTAGGAACTCCTGGGGTGTTGCAACCCGTTTTTTCTGCCATTGGGTTAGTTACAACAAATGCCAATAAGTAACCTCCACTTTGTCTCACTTGTTCTTAGCAGCAGCAGCTCAGCCTTGGAAGGATGTTGCCTGAGAAATGAAGAAGCTCATTAACTTGGGTCAGTAGATTGGACAGTGTAGCACCTGTGGACCTTGAATCTTAAGATGCCTTGTGTGATCAGCCAGAGAAATGAAAATTAATCAGGAGGGTGAAACTGCAATGGGGCCCATAGTGAATAGTGAGGAGGCACAGCCAGCAGGCTGAGGCCCAGACTCAGTGGTAGCCCTTGCAACCCAGCTTGACTGGCCTGTGCTGGGAAATGCAGCTGGCCTGAGAAGTGATTAAATCCTCACACGTCTAGGACAAACATTCCAACCATCCTACCAGACTAGATCATGTACATATACATCCATTTGTTCCACAAGGGAATTTCAGAAAAAAAGTGACGTCTCATTGAACTAATGAAGATGTCGTTCTCCCACTTAAGTGAATTCTGGAAACTCTAAACATTCATTTGCACAAATCAATAGAGTCTCAAAGCCGATGTTTATTGCCTTCAGTGAGATTTATTACTCTGTAAAAACTTTGACTTTTGACCATCAAAATATTAAAAATTAAGTTGCCCGTGTCACTCTTGGCTATCTAATTAACAGCCATTCTCCCTTCAAAGACTAGCAAACAGAATTCTATGTTTGGGTGCAATGGACCCAGTCCCATGAAATGACTTACAATTGTTCTAACTCAATAATGACACCCCCTTCCACTAAGCCAGTGATTGATTTAGGAGTGTGCATGTGACCCCGTTCTAGTCAATGAGATTTGAGGAAATAACTGCTGAGGCAGCCATATTGCCACCATTAAGCAATGAACTGGAAAACAAAAGCTGAGAATTGCAGAGCTATTCTTATTGTGTATAAATATTGAATGTGACAAAGGAAAAGAATGCATTGAGAAAAAAGAAACAGGTATATACTATAATATTAACAAGTATTTATTAAGCACCTACCATATGCTTAGTTAATCCTATGATACTGGGTATGGAATAATTATCAACCTCTATAGCACTGGCTTTGAAATGGAGATGGAGGTGACAGTGTTTCAGGTTGTTAAAGAAGTGCTCTAGCTACTGGTGATGAAGAAATCTATTTCAGCTAGGGCATACCCAGGAGGTAACTTCTAGCACAGCACTCAAATAACATTAGTTGCAAAAAAGAAGAGTAGTTACAGTCTTCGCAATGACAGACATAGGACAAAGAGTGCCCCAGTGAGAGGGCAGACAGTAGTGTTCAGCCTCTCATATCAGTCCCCTGAACCAGGGAAATAGGCAGCCAGCATTTTGCAAAGCATATTAGAGAAAAGCAAAGATGTCCATTAAAATGAATTGAAAAAGTCTTGGTCCTGTGCTTTGAGCAAATGTATTAACATAAACCAAGAACTTCCTGTAATTACAGCACTTCTGAAGTAAAAGTATGGCTGGGCTACCCCAAAGGACAGTCATCCCACTATTTCTTTAGCCACAGTAGACACAGGGTTATCACAGTAATGGGAACTGGAATTCAATTTCAGACCCCACTGGACTTCCTTCATGGTTCCTTGCATTTGTTTGTTAGGGAGACAGTATTCACTTCAGGGCTCAGATGGCAGGACAGATAAGCATGGGGGTTTTCAGAAGAGAAGGTCCATGAGAACCAGAGGGTAAAGTTTGAATTTTGCCTTCAAAGACTTGTACACCGATTTGTGGGGGTACCGCAGCTATAGGTATGTCTATAGTTAGGATGATGCCAACTGACTCATTACCAAAATCAGTTGTGTCAACGCCATAAATGTGGCAGCCTCGTTCAGAGAAATCAAATGTAAAAGTGTCTTAAATTTAAAAACACTGAGTGATTTTTAAATTGTGCTTGAGGTTAAATTGTTCCCCTACCTTGTTGGGTTCCTGAGAACAATGCAGTTAGAATATCAGTCTCGCTGCTGCATCTTTTCCAGAGATCTCAAAGCATGACTTGAGTGTCATTCTCATTACAAAAGAGGAGAATGGAGGATTGCTTGGGCAGAAACATACACCAGAGGACAGCGGGAAAGCTTGAAGATAGTTAAATCTTAAGAGAGTTCTAGAACTAGAAGGGGTCTTAGAAACATCTAGTATAACATCTCAAACATTTTTAGCAATAGAACATTTCATTCAAATGAAATTTTACACAGAACCCCAATATGGATATAATGGTATTTATTTAGGATACTTTTTTCATTTTTCTTTTTTGAGACGGGCTCTTGCTCTGTCAGCTAAGCTAGAGTGCAGTGGCATGATCACAGCTCACTGCAGCCTCGAACTCCTGAGCTCAAATGATCCTCCTACTTCAGCCTCCCCAGTAGCTGGGACCACAGGTGTGCACCAGCACGCCTGGACTTTTTTTTTTTTTTTTTTAAGAAATAGGTTCTCCATATGTTGCCCAGGCTGGTCTCAACTCCTAGGTTCAAGGGATCCTCCCACCTCAGCCTCCCAAAATGCTGGGATTACAGGTGTGAGCCACTGCACCTAATAGACAGTTTATTTTTCAAGTGAAAATTTTTATATTATAAAGTGGGTCTGTGAGACCAATTAGACGCTGTGTTGGATGTGAAATTTTAAATCAGGGGTTAAGGACTATTATGACTAGATCAGCTTCAGCATCCATTGTATTTCTCTGATGTGTATTAGTTACACAGAATCAAGAAACTTCTGATTGGTAAGGAGGGACAAACTTGAAAGTACGGATGAGCTTCACCACTCACCCTACAATTTCAGGATACTTTTCAAAGAAACTGAAATCACAGGAGAAGCTTTATTCCAAGATGAATCAGAAAAATAGTTCATCCTGCAACATAAATTAACGTGTTTACAATTTGCTAATGTGCTTAAGAAAACTGATATGGTTCATAAAACAAGGGCATGCATATAATGTTTTTAAGTACAAATATATTTCATGACTGATGTTTGAATCAAATGTTTGCCCAATTTCCAAAGCAACTCTACAAGTCGCTAAGTTTCTGCAGAACCATCTAGAACACACTGATCAAATTAAATTTCCTCTTTTTATAAATAAAGAATTTAGGTCCTGATTGGAGAGATTATTGCTCGAAGTCACACAGTTAGGGGTGCATATCTAGGACTAAAACCCAGAACTTTTTACCTAAAATCTACAGGGGCTTCCCCTAAAGATGCTGCAGTTCTATGCAAAAATGTTCTCTTTTATATAGATGCCTTTTCTACTGCTAGCAAAGAAAGTAAGCTCACACATGTCATCAGAGAAGACCTTGAACACTTTGACATGTATTTCCAAGCTAATGAGGAAAAAAAGAAACTTCTGAACAAAAACTTCTCTGCAGGATGCCCACACCCAGCCCCTACTGACATCAGTGGCCCTGATGAGCCAAGCAGGCTCCTGATAAGCTTGTAGGCACATCACCTGCATTGTCACTCACGCCAGTGACCACTCTCTCCATGGCCTATACTTTGCACTTTCTCAGTAAATCTCGCTGAAAAAAGTGAGAAGCCAGTGAGCATAAAAGCACATTTTAGGGAAGAGTTTGACGTCAAACAAATACCAGCAACAGGAAAACAGCTCCACCTCCTTTCCATATCCAGCCTCTGCCTAAGACTTCCCCTACCTGCAAGTTAGCAGGAACATCAGGGAAAACAAAATAAAACCAAAAAAAAAAAAAAAAGCCTTAAGTCTTTCAGGTTGCCCCTGCAAACAGGTCCTGGAAATGGGTTGTGGTTACAGAAGGGCGATGAAATTAAGTAAATGTGCAGTTCCCCTTGCCGTTCATTTATGCACGCACTCCCAAACCCCACGACCACAGAGAGTTGATGAATCACTTGTTCTTCTGTTTAACTGAATGTCTAAGACAAGATATCATTCCCATTGCTGAAAATATCCAGCAAATTCATTAACAGGATGACATAATACAGAAGCATGCTCACTTAGTACAACCGTATAACTGTAGATATCAGCTTATCAAGTTGGCATACTTTAATTATAAACTGCAAGATAGGTAAAACTCAATATCCAATTTATGAAAATGTAAACATATTTTCATTTACTTTGGGCATAAATGGCCATAGTGTAAGTAGAAAATTGTATCACAATACTACTCTTGATAATATCAACAATAACTATTTTTGTTGATTATTTACCATATTCCAAGCACTGCTATAAATACTTAACATGCATTAGCTCTTTAGTTTTCACTAAAACTCTAAGAATTAGGTACTATTTGTCAGCCCAATTTTACAACAAAGCAAACTGAGGCAAAGACAAGAGATAGGTATTAGAAGTGACAAAAACAAGCATAAACAGGATTTGAATGAGTGTGCATTTCTTCTTACCTAGATATTAATTGGTACCTAATCATGACTCAGAAAACAAGGAAGAAAAAAATGTTTAAACTTCCCAAACATACAACATCTCCTTTAGCTCTCATGTTAGCCCAAATAAGAGGCATTTCAACCCAAGATCAAACAGTTTGATTAAATCCTATAGTTTAGAGATTGAATGGAACCTGAGGATCTAGGAGGGGGCTGGGTGACTGCAAGAAAGGCAGCTCTTTGCAAGACTGTTCTGTGTGATGGTCAGGTGTTGGAGCTCTGAAACCACAGAGCTTGGATCCCAACCCTGGCTCGCCACATGTGAGCTCTGTGATCTTAAGAAAGTTGTTCAATCTTTTCCATGGAAATAATAATAATAATAATAACAACTACCTCACAGGGATGTTGTGAGGATTAAATGACGCTGTGAAGGTGTGACATAGCACCTGGTCCACAAGAACCACTCAATAAATATCAGTTACTGTTACTATGATCACTGCTACCACCAACTGGAGAAATAACTGGAAACTGAGGCTTTCACAAGACAGAAAGAACAAAATCCTGGCTTTTATGAGACAGTTGTGTACTACTCTGTTCTTGGACTCATTCATAAGGGGAAAAAAATCCCCATACCCCATATCACTCAAAAGCTGCATGCAGCACAGGCACAGTGGCTCATGCCTGTAATCCCAGCACTTTGGGAGGCTAAAGCAGGCAGATCGCTTGAGCCCAGGAGTTCCTAGCCTGGACAACATGGCAAAACCCCATCTCTACAAAAAATACAAAAATTAGCCAGGCATGGTTGTGCACACCTGCGGTCCTAGCTATCCAGGAGGCTGAAGTGGGAGAATCACCTGAGCTTGGGAGGTCGTGATGGGCTTGAGCCACGATCACGCCCCTGCACTCTACACTGGGTGATGGGGCAAGACCCTGCCTCAAAAAACAAAAACAAAAAAATCTGTATGCATGCCAAGTTTTAACAATAAGCAACATATGACACTACTCATACATGAATAGTTTATTTAATCTTCTATAAACCCACTTTTATTAAGTCTTCTCAAATTGCCAATGGGCATTTAGAAATTTTTATAGAAGCTTTGTAAAATTAGATATGATGGATCTGGCCCAAAATGGTATAAAGCCACAAGTCCTAAAGCAGATACTTCTGATAAATGGAAATAAAAACATAGAAAAAGATTTTTTAAAATAATAGCAGAACTAAAATTGACCATAGCCTAATACTAGAACCTGGGAGCAACTGACAGGACTAAATTAAAACACCAGCAGCTGAGACTTCAGCTCTTGATACAGTCTGGCTTCGATGAATAAAACAGAGGTCACCAGACAAAAGGAAGAAAGAGAAAGATGCTTCAAACCTCCTTTTTCATTCCTCAGCTTCATGTCTGTTCTCCTATCCTCTTCCCTAACTCTATCTCCACCTCTTCCAAATCTAAGCAGAAACCACAAATTCTAGAAAATATAACACTATTGTGGGTAAGAAGAGACTTGATGGTAGCACAACACATTTGTCTTAGATAAAGGCAATATACCATCACGATGAACCCTGATAACAACACGTACTGGAAATTGGCTTATCCATGTTCACAGTACCAGAGAATCAGGCAGTTGGAGGAGATAGAAGGTGCCACTTCAGTAGAGCAGGACACACCAATGATGTCCTAATGGGAACAGGAAACTGGACTGGGAGCAGTGCATACCAATATGCCACAAGTGTGAAAAGGGAATTGGATTATATAGCAAAAAAAAAAAGCTGAAACACAGGCAGATGGAAATTAAACACAACGAGTTGCCAAAAAAAAAAAAAACGCAGGAGAGGAGGAAGGATTCCAAGAAGATAATGTGATTACAGAAGTAATATACATATTGGAAACAGGTTTAGAACCAAACTGATGCTATAGAAAATCTATTTAGTGGTGTGGAAAACAGACTCTCCAAGTTCTAGTAGAACATAGAGGGAAAGAACATGGAAATTAAAATGACTCTAGTTGTGGAAGACAAAGACTGGAAAGTCAATATGAGGAAAATGTGTGTTCCTGAAGAAGAACTCAGAATAAATGGAAAAAAAGTAATAATCAAAGATATAGTAGAAGAAATTCTTCCTCACCTAAAGACAAACTGCATAAGCAGATCAAATGGGCCTTCAGTTTTCTGAAAAATCCATTAAAAGAAATTCACATCTACTCACATGCTTACAAACTATTTACAAGGATAAGTTTAAAATAAAATTTAATTTAAAAACCTATAAGCACCAAGGCAAATAAACCAGGTTGCCTAGCAAGTATGAAAATTAGTCAGGCTTCAGACTTCTCCAGTGTTGGACTAGCTCCATGGCAATGCCGTCTCAATGCCTATAGCATTTTGAAGAAGAGAAAAATTATGATCCAGTAATTTTCTGCCACCAATGTATCTGCCATGTTGAAAAGGGATGTTCAGATACGCAAGCTCTTAAGACACACAGGAGCTTCCAGAAAGCTTCTTGAATTTGTTGTCCAGAAAGGGCACAAAGTGACTGATAATGAAAAATAAAACTAATTTTAAAAGATAAACAATTGGCAGAAAGCTGGATATAAAAGTGGACTCAATAAAAACTGGAGTGAGGATTCTTTGGGGAGAGAAATGTTCTAAAATTGGATAGTGGTGGGAGTGGCACAATTCTGAAAATTTACTAAAAATCACTGAATTGTATACTTAAGATGAATTTATTTTATGGCAAATTATGCCTCAATAAAGCTGTTTGAAAAACCAAACTCAAATATAAAAACTGATCAAATAGAAAAGCCAAAATCAAATACACTAACATAGCGTAGGAGGTAGGCAGGATGACAGTGTGTTCAACACTTTATCACCAGAGGTGCCATTTCACAAGTGACTCTCACAATCTGAAAATGCTGATCAAAGAACATTTTTGAAAAATTAAAAATAACTACCACTAGAATATATGTCTTCCAAACATTAGAAAAGATAAAAGGTAAAGAAAATATAGCCCAGGGAGGGAGGATGGGGAAAGACTGGTCAACAGGTACAAAGTTGCACTTAGATAGGAGGAATAAATCCTGGTTTTCTATTGCGCAGTAGGGTGATTGTGGTTAACAATAATGTATTGTATATTTCAAATAGCTACACAAGAGGATGCTGAATGTTCTAACCACAATGAAAGGATCAACGTTTGAGGTGAAAGATATGCTAATTACCCTGATTTGATCATTATACAATATATACATGCATTGAAATATGACATTGTACCCCATAAATATGTACTATTATTTGTCAATTAAAAATAAAATAAAACTTAAAAGAAAATATAATCTATATACCAAATAAGAAAACATAAAGGAAAGAGCAACACAGCATCTTTTAAGTAGAAAACGCTGATATGCCAGAAATAAAAGCAAATATAATAATTATAACAATTACATTAATCTCCCCTATTAAAAATTTTGAAACTATAAACTTGGGTCAAAAAAACAAAATGCTGTACCTAAAACAAAGTAAAATAAATATATAAGGGCAAAAACCTAATTTCTTGGTCTGATGAAAAGTGTAAACATTTTGAACTGAGAACTTCATTTAAAATGGTTATTCAACTTTATGTTTATTGCAACAGAAAGGTGACCATGACATATTTGTAAGTGGGAAAAAAATGTAGACTACACAACAGCATGCACAGAATGATCCCACGGCAAACTGTGAATGTGTGTGTTCATGTGCACACACACCCAATAGAATATATAAAAGGGATTCACTAAAACATCAGAAGTAGATTTGGGGAGATTTTAATGCTTTGGTCTGGTTGAGTTTTTAACAATGAGAATATAATATGTTCACACACAGAGATACACACACAAGATATTGTAAATTTGTAGAAAGACAGTGGTAAATACCATTTAGTGGTACTTACCCCATAATTTTATATTGGAAAACAGTAAAATTGATAGTGAATATATAATTCTCATAAATTCCATGAAACAAGTTATAGTGTACCAAAATATGTATAAAGCTAAAACTGAAATACAAGAAGAAATTCATAAGAACAAATTATATTAGGATAATTCTTTAATAAACAAATTGTCCTCATCGGGTCAAACAGCCAAAAAATAGAGAAAGAGCTAAATAATTGTATTAATGTAATTACTAATCTGGATAATGACTCTTCATTATATCATTACAACATAATTAAATTAATTTAATAAATACATTGACGATACATATGAAAACAGAAACATACTCTATTTTTCAGTGCCCATGAAACATGTACAAAAATTGATTTAGAATTGGACCACACAGAAAGTTGCAGTTATGCTCTTGACTACAGCCCTATCAAAAAGTCTAAAAGTTTTCTAATGAAAACTGGCAAATTTAAAGTTCATCAAGAATAAAAATGAGCAAAAATAGCCTGGGCGAAGTTGTTGCTTTGGGAAGCTGAGGCGGGAGGATTGCTTGAGGCCAGGAACTCGAGACCAGCCTGAGCTACACAGCAAGACTGTCTCCACAAAAATCAAAAAATTATCAGAGTGTGGTGGTACACCCCTATAGTCCTAGCTACTTGGGAGCCTGAGGCAAGAGGATCACTAGAACCAAGAAGTTTGAGGCTACCGTGAGCTATGATCATGCCACCACACTTGAGGCTGGGCAACAGAGTAAGACTTTTTCTCTAAAAAAATTTAAAAATAAAGAGGAAATTCCAAAAGCAGACCCAAATATGTATGTGTGTGTAACATTAGTATTATTAAATTAATATTTTAAATCAGTGCAGAAAAAAGTGGGTAAATTTAGGGAAAAAACAAAATTAAATCTCTACCTTATTACAAAATGAATTTTAGATGAAGTAAGGATTTAAATATAAAAATAAAACTACAAAGTACTAGGAGAAAATATTGATGCATATTTTCAAAATCTGTTCAATGTAGAAGTTTTTCTAAACATGAATTATAAATGAATAAAACTGATAGGCTTATTTAAAAATTTAACATCTGAACATAAACAAGGTTAAAAGGCATATTTGCAAACTGTGAAAATTATTTGCAACAAATATCACAAAGGCTGAATAGCCTTAATTTTAATTTTTAATTTTGATATATAAAAATTTCATATAAATTAAAGGAAGTCAGGCCAGGTATGGTGGTTCACACCTGTAATCCCAGGGCTTTGAGAGGCTGAGGCAGGAGGATTGCTTGAGCCCAGGAGTTCAAGGCTGCAGTGAGCCAAGGTGATGTCACTACACTCTGGGCGACAGAGTGAGACCTTGCCTATAACAAAACAAAACTAAACTAAAGGAAATACCCCAATAGAAAAACTAGTGAAAGGCAGCAATGTGCTACTTATAAAAGAAATAAGTTGCACAGCTAGCACAGGCAGTAGAGCATGAGTCTCTTTAAGGAAATATAGATGCACACATATGTTTATTGCAGCACTATTCACAATAGCAAAGATTTGGAACCAACCCAAATGTCCATCAATGATAGACTGGATTAAGAAAATGTGGCACATATACACCATGGAATACTATGCAGCCATAAAAAAGGATGAGTTCATGTCCTTTCTAGGATATGGATGAAGCTGGAAACCACCATTCTGAGCAAACTATCACAAGGACAGAACATGTCCTCCCTCATAGGTGGGAGTTGAACAATGAGAACACTTGGACACAGTGCAAGGAACATCACATACTGGGGCCTGTCGTGGGGTGGGGGACAGGCGGAGGGATAGCATTAGGGGAAATACCTAATGTAAATGGTGAGTTAATGGGTGCAGCAAACCAACATGGCACATGTATACATATGTAACAAACCTGCAGGTTGTGCACATGTACCCTAGAACTTAAAGTATAATAAAAAAAAAAAAAAGAAAGAAATATAGATGGTCGGCTGGGTGTGGTGGCTCACGCCTGTAATCCCAGCACTTTGGGAGACAGAGGCGGGCAGATCTCCTGAGGCCAGGAGTTCGAGACCAGCCTGACTAACATGGAGAAACCCTGTCTCTACTAAAAATACAAAATTAGCCGGGCATGGTGGAGCATGCCTGCAATCCCAGCTACTCGGGAGGCTGAGGCAGGAGAATCGCTTGAACCCAGGAAGTGGAGGTGGCAGTGAGGTGCCACTGCACACTTCAGCCTGGGCAACAAAGGCCAAACTCCATCAAAAAAAAAATATGTATATATATAGATGGTCAATTAACACAGGAACAAAACATTTTCAATCTCACAAATAGTCAAATAACAGAATAGTTATATGTCTTCTTTTTTTTTTTTTTTTTTTTTTTGAGACAGAGTCTCGCTCTGTCGCCCAGGCTAGAATGCAGTGGCACGATCTCGGCTCACTGCAAGCTCCACCTCCTGGGTTCACACCATTCTCCTGCCTCAGCCTCCCGAGTAGCTGGGACTGCAGGCGCCCACCACCACGCCCGGCTAATTTTTTGTATTTTTAGTAGAGACGGGGTTTCACTGTATTAGCCAGGATGGTCTCGATCTCCTAACCTCGTGATCCGCCCACCTCCACCTCCCAAAGCGCTGACATTACAGGCATGAGCCACTGCGCCCGGCCTATATGCCATTTTTTACTTATCAAGTTATAACTCTTTAAAGGTTAAAATCCCATGTTCATGACATCAACATGAAACCTCAAACCTCATGTGTGGAATTGTAAACTGGTAAGACATTGGAGAGTGGGAGTGGTTTAGAATGTACATTTCAAATGTGTCAAATATAGTCAATTCTTTCTACTCAACAATTCCTAAGGCAAAAAGGATTTATAAAGATGTAGAGACAATGATAGTTACCGTAATGTTATTTGTGGCAGCAAGAAAGCAGAAAGAACTTAAAGCACCCAACAATAGTGGACCAGCTAAATCAATCGTGATACCTTAAAAACTGTGATAAAGAAGAATATTCATATGAAAAGACATTAATTATACACTGTTAGATGGGAAAAAATAAACTACAATACAGTAATGGTCCCATATTTGAAAAAATAGTAATAAATGTACATTCATTAAGCAAAAACAACTTTTTTTTTGTTCAGGAAGATATTCACCAAAATGTTAATAGTGGTTCTGTCTACATGTTGATATGCCAGGTAGGATTTTTGTGTTCTCTTTGCCAATCTCTATTTTATAAATTTTTCCACAATCATATGTTTAACTTGCATAATAATTGTTAAAATAGTAACAATGGTAGTAATAGCATGCTGAAATTAAGCTCTTTCTCTTTTTGAAGAGCACTGGCATGCTAGTTCTTTTTCTCCTTAGCATGAAAGAAAGCACCATGGATCCACATTAAAAGAAAGATGTGGCTTGCCATCACCCTGAGGGACACTTTCAGTGGGATGATTACAGCTGCTATGACAACAATGGGAGGATGTGATGTCACATAATGATCCAGTGACTTCAACGGTCCCATCCCAATGCAGAGCTTTGCTGCCAGCTGGAAATCCAGCAGAGACCTCATTAAGGGCATCTGTTCAGTAATTACTACAAGTTTCCCTTCATCACGCATCCAACTTTGAAAACAGCCCTACCGCAGAACTCCAATGCCTGATTCACAGAGGGCTTTAATCTTCCATTTCTGTAGCGCTCAGACTGACTGCCACCAGAGGACCAGGGTCAAGTTTTGGTGCAGTCAGTAAGCACTACCTTGATCAACAGGGACCAGGGTGGGAAGAAGCATCCAGAGGACGTTTATTAACACCAACATAGACTAAAGCCTCAAGGTGTTTAACTAAGGTATCTTATTTTGCATCCTCCTAGAACATTTAAATATTGTAATTTCCATTAGAGAAAATCTAATACACCCCTAACGCATAGAAAAGAAGGGCAAATAGGAGTGACTGCACAGCAAGCCAGAGAATCAATTGCAAAATATGCATAATAAATTCTCCTACAATGAATATGAAATCCCAAGACCCTATTCACATGGCACTAGCACTGGTGCTCTGCATAGAATAGGGGCAAACTGCTATGGTAGAAGGAGCCAGACAGAACTGGTGTCAAGTCCCAGCTCTATTATTTAACCTCCTAAGCCTCTGTTTCCTCACCTATAAACTGAGAATAATAATGAGTCAAAAGAGTTGGAAAATTAAGCATAAAACTCTTAGCCTAGTACCTAGTATTCCAAATAAAGTTAGTTCCCCTTGAAAAGTTTCACAGAAAACTACACAGAAATGTCAATGAATTAACTGCTTCTTTATTAAGTCTTGACCAATGCAAGAGTCTCCTAACTGCCCGATCTTGCCACACCTACTGCTATTATCATCCTCACATATTACACTGTTCTTACACATGGTGTTTTCTCTGTCTACAATGTTCCCAGAATTTCTCCCCTGTCCATCCCATCCCCAACCTCATCCAGCGCTGTGATTCCTAAACAAGGCACACAGCAGAATCACTTAGAGAGCTTTCTAAAAATGCACATGCCAGGCTGGGCACAGTGGCTCACGCCTGTAATCCCAGCACTTTGGGAGGCTGAGGCGGGCGGATCACCTGAGGTCAAGAGTTCAAGACAAACTGGCCAACATGGTGAAACCCCATCTCTACAAAAATACAAAAATTAGCCAGGCATGATGGTGGGTGCCTGTAATCCCAGCTACTTGGGAGGCTGAGGTGGGAGAATCTCTTGAACCTGGGAGGCAGAGGTTGCAGCGAGCAGAGATCGTGCCACTGCACTCCAGCCTGGGCGACAGAGTGAGCCTCTGTCTCAAAAAAAAAAAAAAAAAAAAAGAGAAAAAAAGAAAAAAATGCACTTGCCACGTCCAACTCACAATTATGGAATTTGAATCTTCGGAGCATGGAGCCCAGAAATCCTTAACAAACTCTCTATTTGGTTTTTATGCAGCCAGCCCTGTTGCTGCACGTTTGAGAACCACTGACGTGGCTGATTCCCACTTCTTTAAAACTCCATTCAAAAACTCTCATACATCACTGGTGGAATCATAAAATGGCGCAGACACTTTGAAAAAGTTTGACAGTTCCCTAAATGTTATACAATAATTTACCATACACCCCAACAATCCCACTCCTAGGAACCTACCCAAGAGACTTAAAACATATGTCCACACAAAGACATGTATGTAAATATTTATAGCAGCATTATTCATAATAACCAAAAACTGGAAACAACCTGTGTCCAACAATTAGTTAATGGATAAACAAATGTATATGTTCATATAATGGAATATTATTCAAAATAAAACAGAATGAAGTACTTATACATGGTGATGATTGCACAACTGTAAACTCACTAAAACTTGTTGAATTGTACTCTTAAAATGGGTAAATTTTATGGTATGTAGATTACACCTCAATAAAGCTGAAGAAAGGGAAAAGAAAGGGAGAAAAGGAACAGGAAGGAAGGGAGAAGAAGAAGAAAGAAGGAGGGAGGGGAGGAGAGGGGAAGGGAAGGGAGTGGTACTGGGGAGAAGAGAAGAGAGGAAGGGAGGGGAGGGGAGGGGAAGAGAGGAGAGGAGAGGAGAGGAGAGGAGAGAGGAGAAGGGGAGGGGAAGGGAGGGAAAGATAAAACAAGAGTGGAGAAAACTAAGTCCAAGCATTTGCCAACCCCTCCCCCTGCATTATCTTCATCCTTTATAAATCTCTCAAACAGCACTTGGCCTCAGCATGTTACTTGTCAGTGTCAGTCTCCCCACAAGCCCACATGCTTTTCAAGGATGAGAAAATTCTATAATATCTTCCTATACTTGCAGGGAGGTCAGTAGGCACTAACTAATGTTTGTAAGAGAATGTAGGAAGGAATGTGTGGTTGTTTGAGCTTTCTGCTGAAACACACTGTAAGAAACATTCTACCTCTAAGAACTTAATACTCAGTTTCCCTCTTATAAAGTCATAAACTCTGTCATTGGGATGCTAAGAGGAGATGCTAGATGTCCCAAAAGTGCTTTGGATTTTTACCCAAGGCATGTCCCACAGGTGTAAGAAGGGCACTTCCTCTGACATGTCCCACGCATAATCAAGCTCTCACATAACCATCGTAGCGTCAGATTCAAATCCAGATCTCTCCACTTCCCTGGATAAGTTCGTTAGTTTCCTCATCCAAAAATGAGAAATTAAATGAGCTAGTGCTTACAAAGCCCTTAGAAGAGCGTTTGGCATACAGCAAACACTCAAAGAAAATAGTAGTATACATGGTATGTGGAAGGGGTGTGTGTTTGTATATAAAATATGTGTGCATATAATTGGTGAGACACCTCTGCCAAAATAGGCCATGCTGTGAAATACTCAGAAAAGTTTCACCTGCCTCATGGGGCATTCAGGATTAGGGAAGCTGATACAAACACAAAAGAGAGCCTAGGCACTAAGTTAGAGAGACCAAGAGAGCTAATTTAAAATATTCATATATACAATTAAGTTTTAAAAGCAGGTACTAGAACAACATGTATGATCCCATTTAAATAGAACTGCAATAGAATATTATGTGGACCAAGGATAGGATATTAACAGAGGTCATCTCTGGATAATGAGGTTTTCTTTCCTGAGTGCCTAAAATGAATATGGATCATTTTTATAGGCAAATAAAACTAATAATGCTATCTTCATTTTGTTAAAAAATGAATTAAGTAATTAGGAAAATTAAGACAGCCTCCAGCCCCCAAGGACCACCTACTGCTCTGGCAGCCTAAAAGTTTGCCTGGTTTGTTTGAAAGACAGAACTAATACCCAGAAGGCTACAGGAACGCCCAGATAGAAAGGAAGAATGCAGGCCACACAGAAATGGCTAGTTATTATTAATACATAATAGCAAGAACATTCAGCAAATACTCAACAACTGATTCTCCACAGCATAGCCAGAGTGTGTGTTTATAAACAGAAATCTGATCTTGTCCCATCTCCCTAAAATGGCCAAACTGCCTTCCACTGCTCTTGGAGAAAAAACAAAATCTTCCAGTGGGCCTGTAAGGCCTCATATAATCACCTCTCCAGCCTCTTCTTAATGATCTCACAGCCCTCAATAGCCCATCTCCTCCCTCCAGCCACAGGGCCTCTGCACAGGCTGCCTGATCCACCTGGAGGCTCTCCCATCGCCTCCCCAACACCCTTCACCAGGGAAGCCCATCCCAACCCCCAGACAGATTAGATACCCCTGCTGGGCATGACCACAGCACCCTGGCCTTGCCATCAGAGGACTAAGAACAGTTTACCAATGTCTGTGGGCCCCACTAGGCTGTCATCACCATGTCATCAGGGCTGGCTTGTTTGCTCATATAGTATCCCTAGTGCCTAACACAATCGCTGCCATAAAGAACGCACTCCATAAAGACAAGCTAAGTGAGTGGTTATGGCCCATGCGCACGCAGGGCACTGCAAAGTATGAGTCCAGAGAAAAGCAAAGGCCAGGTCATGGAAGGCCCATGGGTCCTACCTGGGAATGTGGGCTTGATCCTGCATGCAATGGGAATCTCCCTCCTGGGTTTTAAACGGAAGGGCAGCAGGATCAAAAAGCCATCTAATTTAAATACTAATTAGATGAGGTGAGGGTAGGAATCTGCACAGGAAAAGGAATCTACAGTGGTTCCCAGGTTTCTAGTTCAGATGCCCAAGCTTTCAAAAATGTAGAAACTGGCCGGGCGCAGTGCCTCACACCTGTAATCCCAACACTTTAGGAGGCCCAGGCAGGCAGATCACTTGAGGTCAGGGGCTCGAGACCAGCCTGGCTAACACGGTGAAACCCCATCTCCCAGCTACTTGGGAGGCTGAGGCAGGAGAGTCACTTGAACCCGGAAGGCAGAGGTTGGAGTGAGCCAGGATTATGCCACTGCACTCCAGCGTGGCAACAGAGTGAGACTCCATCTTAAAAAAACAAAATGTAGAAACTGGATTGGAGTCATGGTTCTGAAACAAGTCACTCCGACTTCTTGGAGTAGCAGTTTCTCCATCTGTAAAATGGAGCTGCTCATAGATCTTTTTCAGGGGAATTTGTAGCATCAAATGAGCTGATGTTTGGGAAAGTGCTTTACCAATAGTAAAGCCTCTCATTATCATCAGCAACATGGGGGCAATGGTTTGCATAATTACCCCCAAAAAATAGCCTCCTTGAAATAGTCACTAAGACCAGGCTTACAGTCTTACACAACTGGACTAAATTCTGCATCTTTTAAACACTTTTCACCGTATTAAACAGTTGGCCTCATAAATGACCCAGATGAGAAAGAAAGAAAATGCATCCTGTTGGAAAACTGGGTTTCTGTGGGGCCCAGCAGATGGTTGGGATCTAGTCTGGCTCAAGTCCTGCTGGTTCCCTCTTTAAGAGATGATGGATTCCTCTCCAATATTAACTGACTCGATACAATTTGAAAAGTAATTTCCAACTGTTTAAGGTGAGTCACTAGATACAGTGGACCTTTCTGAGAAACTGTAAACTAATTACTTTAAAAAAGAATTCCATTCACTTTCCCACTCACTGCTTAAATCCTATTGTGTTAATGTGTGTTCCCTGGGCCCAAAGTCAGAGAAAAACAATGCCAGCTTTCTCTTGGGGCCTCTCAGAGAGATGAAATTTCCAAAGGGCTGGAGGGTTCCCCTATTTGTGATTACTGGGCAAACATCTAAGCCAGCAGAAATACCTTCAGGTTTGGCATGAACTAGGAAGAAGAAAAGGGAAGGGGAAGGAGTCAGTATTTTTCAATATTTTTATAAGCACCTGCAATTGTCATTACTGGGCTAGAACTTTACATATGTCACATCATATGTAGATATTATTATTCCTACTTTACAAAATTAAGAAACAAGATTCAGAAAGGTAAAAAAAAGAGGTCAGAGGCCAGGCACAGTGGCTTATGCCTGTAATCCCAACACTTTGGGAGGGCAAAGCAGAAGGATCGCTTGAGCCCACGAGTTGAAGACCAGCCTGAGCAACATAGTGAGACCCCATCTCTAGAAATAATAAAAATAAGTTAGCTGGCATGGTGGTGCACACCTGTAGTCCCAGCTACTCAGAGGCAGGCTGAGGCAGGGGGATCACTTGAGCCCAGGAAGTCAAGGCTGTGGTGAACCGTGATCGTACCATTGCACTCCAGCCTAAGTGACAAAGCAAGACTGTCTCTAAAAGCTAACTAAATAAATAAATGGTCAGCTATTTCATAAATGGTGAACATGACAACTTATCAATTCACATTCTGTTTTGTCCAAAGACAAAGAAGGAATATTCTCTCCACCATATACACTACAAAAATTTTATTGAGATAATCTCTAAGAGCCAATATGTCTGAGAAATGAAATATGTAATTCAGCAGGTCCAACACAACAAAACCAAAAAAAAAAATTAAGCCAGGAAAGAGCCCTGTAGTTGAACTACAATGAAACCCTTACTTATTACTTTGACCTTGAGCAAGTCACTTCTCCATCTGTCTAATTTCAGCTTGTGAAAGCTGAATTAGACTATCTATGATGCTGGTGGTTACTAGTCCATGCAAGTCCAGAAGGGGTTTCTTCTCCTTTTCTCCTCCCCAAGCCCATGGAATCGTACCTGAGCCACTCTATGAAGTTACCACAAAGAGAGGCAGCACAGCCATTTGGGGAAGCAGAGAGAAAGTCAGCAAATCAATTCCTGCAATGTGGTTTCTTCTCAAACTCTGGCAGCAGTACCTGTGACCTAATACTCCAGGGCAGAGTCTTGGGTGCTTTGGACCCTCGTCCAGAAGACACTGCCTTCCACCAAGTGAAAATCAACTTCTAGCAACTCTGCCTCCAAGCCTGCCCAGGGTCCCCTGGGGAAGGCCTGGTTCTCAGGCCAACGTCCCAACACACTTCAGTGCCTGTCTGCCAGCAGCACAGGAAGTGCCAACCAGCTCTCCCCAAAGCAGCTGGCACCAATTACCCCAACCCAGCTGGAAGCACCTGGCTTGGCTGAGACAGGCACTCCAGATCCCTGGCCTGGTCGGAAATCCTACCCTAAAACAAAGACAGACTTGCAGCCATGCCAGAATGCTACATAAGTGGCTGGTGGAGGGTTGGCGGAGGCAGCCAGGGGCAGGCGGGTGAGCACCGTCCAGGGAAGCAGCTGTGGGTCTGGGAGTCTCGCCCACACCCTGATTTCAGAATCCCTCCATCATCACAACCAACAGCTACCAATTAACAGGCACCTAGAGCACACTGGGTTCTTACATTCCTCATCCTCTTGAACCCTCCCAACAACGCAACAAAGAAGGAATCGCTATCCCCATTTACTAATGAGGGCCCCAAGGGTCACAGAGGTGAATGATCATTCCCACAGCCACAGAGATAGGAAGTGCCAGAACTGGGTCTAGAGCCCATGTCTTCTGTATCACTTGCCTTTCCACCTGGCATCCTGGCCTAGGAGAGCTAACATTCTAACAAGGGCCTGGCAGCTAGGGACTTGCTTTGCAAAACCATCACAAGTGACACAGTAAATCCTGAAAGATGTTAACCTGCTAAGGAAATGGGAACACATGGATCCATGAAGAATAACCATAAAGTATCAAGAGATCATTACCCAAAGACACAAAAGTGAAGCACACGAAAAATGCCAATTTTGAACAACAGAAAGCAGAAGACAAAGTCATCCTTACAGTTTTTCAAACAACAGTATATATGGCAATTTGATCAAGCAGGACTCAGAGTTGGTTATTATTATTTTCAAGTTAATAATATTATGAAAATATCTTACAATGGATATAAACTATAAATATATAATAATAAAAACATTTACATAGAACTTTACCAGGTGCTATTCTGAGTGCTTGATGTGTATTAACTCCTCTAACACCCTAGGAGGTAGGTAATATAATTGTCTACATTTAACAGATGAGCACATTGAAATACAGAAAGGTTAAGTAACTTGTCAAAAATTACACAGCTACTAAACTGTGAAGCCAAAATTCAACCAAGGCAGTCAAACTCCAGAATCCAACTCTTAACCTCTGCACAGACTGCCTCTCAAATCCAACAAGCATTTATCAAGCAGGATCCAGGCTAGATGCTTCTATGTCTATTATTAATTTGTTATTCATTCTTACATTTACTCTTCATAACAAATCTAGTAGCATGAATTGAAGCCAAAAAGGTTTCATATCACATCAGAATGGAGCTAGCCCTGCAGGCACTCAGAAACACTTGGAAATCTCCAGCTAGTCCCCATTTCCCGCTGGAATTTGATAGTTAGCATATAGGTGAAATAGCTGGAAGGCCTGGGCAGCTACACATGGACTTGCCTTTGGTCCTTCCTTGAGTTTAGCTCAGTGGTTATTAAACTTCACCATAAGTAAGAAAACTGTACAATGCTCTATACACAAAGCCTAGTATGCTTACTTCATGAATAATTTCACCTCTGAGCTCTTAACTAGTCCTGCACGCAGTTTGCCTCCTCTTTGGTCTGAACTCTACAAAGCATCCATCACAAATCCCCAGTGTACCTCACTTAGCCATTCCCCAGCATCTCACCTACTCTGAGAAGGCCAGGGTCAGGACTCGAAGCTCACCTCTTCCGGGAGGGGCAGGAATCACAGAGATTTCCTTACTTAACCAGTTTGTTTACAGATGGAGAAACTGTGGCCCAGGTTAAGTGACTTACCCGGGATCAAAGAGCAAGTTAGTAAGGTGCTAACCCCATCTCTGAGTCCAGTATGTGTTTTCTACTAGTCTATGCTTTTCTCCTCTGTGGTTCCCCCACCCTTCTACAGTGTCTACTTCAGTGTTATGTTCAGCAAATATTTATTAACCTACCAATAATAATAGTTCACAATTTTGAATGCCTTGACTGTGCCAGGCCCTGTGCTAGAAGCTACAGCTTCATTATGACTTTCATGGGCCCTAGAAAGTTTTGCTTTTGTGGTTCCCTTCCTCCACAAAAAAATAATTTTTTAAAATTTAAAATATATTTTAGGACTACATTGAAATGAAGAACATAATAATGTTTTCTTAACTTCTTTATTATTTGTTGAGGTAAGAACACTTAACATGAGATCTACCCTCTAAGCAAATTTTTAGGCGTACAATGTTGTACTGCAGATCTTTAGAGCTTGACTAAAACTCTATGAAGTAAAATATTTTATTCAATCTAAAAGATTATTTTTTCTTTCAATTCTAAAAGAAATTAAAATATTTTCAGAATCCTAAAAATATTGCAGTCTGATCACTATGCTTACTGTACCCAGTGGATAAATCAGCCCTAGTAAGTGTTCTAGTTGCACTATCTCATTTGATTTCCTACCCTAGCATGGTGGATACTATTTATTATGTCCATTTTACAGCTTAGGAGTCTTAACATTAGCCATGAAATGCCACCTCTCTAAGATCACAACAAAAGGAAGATGGGGTTCTAGATTTGAACCACAAGTGTCTGACTCCAGAGACTGTCATATTCTGGACTCTTACTCAGTGCAATTTACCCATCCTGGTCCCCTCCTCCTGCTGTGTTCCAGGCCAATCCCGAAGCCCAGCTCAGGACTGTTATTCCTTCGTTACTATTCTCCCCACGACTTCCAACTTCCCCATGGCCCCAGGTGGACCCTGTCCAGGTCTGTGGATGCTGAGTAGACATGCCAGGCACACTGTGTGGCTCCGGAAAGTGCATCAGCCTATAGGAGGGCAGCAGGGTGTACAGGGCATCCTGTACAGGGCATCCTGGCTGCCCACATCCTGGCTGTACAGGGCATCTTGGCTGCCCACCCACAGAGTGCAGCCACAAACCCTGGGGATCACACCACTGATGCTCACCCACTCCCAGCCAGCACCAGCTCTATTCACAGTATGATTTCAGGCAAAGGGAAGGGACATTGAACAGACACCCACAGTGTGACAGCCAGGCACTGTGCATGGCCCTTCATTCCACTGGCCATGGTTCACCCACAAGGAAGGTGTTACCACCTCCACTTATTCAGAGAAGAAAATTGAGGCTGAGAGAAGCTAAATGGCTCACCTAATGGGCATGATAAATCTGTGTGTGACTCCAAAGCCCAGGGTTTTCCACAGCAAATACAACCTCTCAGCTGGCCCCTTAAAAGCAGGCACTCTAATTGTTTGCTGACAATGGCAACTCCATTGTGAGAGCTCCTCAGGCAAAAGACAGGGCTGCTCTGGTCGAAGTGCAAATGCTGTGAGGTGGCATACACCAGTTTTAACCAGCATTAACTTTCCCTAATAACAGCATTTGGAGGGCATTTTGGAGTTAACAGCGCCGTTGTTTCATGCATACCTTCACTCGATCCTCACCATACTGCCATAACCTAAGGATCTTACTCCCCATTTTACATATGAGGAAACTGAGGCTCAGAGATAATGTGATTTGCCCATGGTGCAGAATGGAAGAGGATGAACAGCAGAGCAGAGACTGCAAGACTCCGTTTGCAGACTCCTCTTCCCACACCCTGCCGCACCTGACTGACGCTGAGATACGACTGAGGGAGAGAAGTAGGTCCATGAGCACTGGGAGGAGGCCATAGAATATTTTACCTGGAATCCTTACTGGGTTCTTTGCTCCCCGCCATCACTCCCAACCAGGTGTAAAAGCTCCAAAGTTCTTGTTTCCACCCAGACTGCCTGCTTGTCTAAGCAAGCAGATGGAAGGCAGACAAGACACTCAGCTGAGAGAGCACAGAGACCAGTCTGGGCTCAGAAAGTCCTCAACCATATGCCCCAGGGGAGGCCAGGGGCCTCTCTGCCACAGCTGGAGAGTGGGCCACACCCCCAGTGTGTGCAGCCAGTTCAATCAGGCTTCAGCCACCCACAGAGCCCTGCCTGCCCAGATCCCCTCTGAGAGGAGCATCCACGAGCAAACCTCCTCCCTTCAGCTTAGCCTCCGTCCCCTGCTGTCCAAGGGTAGGTCAGGGAACCCCCACTCCCAGCCCCTCGAGCCTCCGATTGCTGTCTAGGGGCTTCTTGTTTTTCCTCCTCTGGGACAACCCAAGGAGAGAAACACAAGGCAGAAAAGCCAGTGGCTGCTGCTACAGGAAACACATCTCCGTTAGCAACACCTCTTCAGTACAGGCCTAGAATTTTCCACAACACCAACAGGTTCATTTTTGAAGGAAGCAGCTTCTTTGACATTCACTCCGCCAACTTCACATCCCTCTGAGCCTCTGGTTTCATCCACCTCCTCCTGACACCATGCAGGTCATCACCAAGGGCCTGAGGGAAATGATGGGCCCTCCCTCAGCCCCATTTTCTCATCTGTAAAATGAACAGGGAGGAGCATCAAAAGAGATCGAGTGGGGCCCACTCAGGTGATTTAAAAGAAAAAATGTGCTTTTGTTTTTGGCAGACATACATCACTTTGAGGGGGAGGTGTTTGTTTGTATTTCAGGCAGCCTTCTGGAGAGAGCAAGAATCTGTGAATGACTTAATACAAACCCAAATAGACATCCAAACTCCAGAAGGAAAGTTCTTCTGAAATACAAGGTACTGCACCTACGCACCCCAATCATTCACTTCATATGCAAATGTTCCTTCACAAGTACTACCTCACCAGAGTCAATTTATACTTGCACTTCCACATATGGCCTTCGATTATGTCATCAGGATAATCACTTGCTGCAATCATAGTAAGTTCAATGGTTTCCCAGGGATGGAACTCTCAAAGCATCAAGGCGCTTTGAAAGTCAGCACTTCTGAATGTGACACATGTTCAATCTTAGTCTTGTTTCCAAGAACTTTTGACCACACACCCATTTCATGACTTGAGAAAATTACATAAAGAGGGTGCAAAATAATTTGCCCTGGGACAGGGAAGCATGGGACTGAGGGAGCCCAGTGAGGCAGATTAACTAACCTTGTTTCTTCTACCTGATCTTCCTCCAGGGAGCAGCAACCCCACCCTGTCCCACATGCAGCCATGGTCTCATCTCTTTCTGGTTTTGCTCCAGCCTTGGCTGGTTAAGCAGAGTTAACAAACTCCCAGATCTCTCTGCTGCAGAATGTTGGGCTAGTACCGAGGCTCCAGCAGAAATAAAGTCCACTGTGGGAGGCAGCATGATGTGTGGGACAAACCCCGGGCTGAGGGGTCAGGGCAGATGTGATTTGAACCCAACTCTGCCACCTCCTAGCTGTGTGCCTTCTGAAAAATTATTTCCTCTGGAGTCTTGGGAGTTTCTTCTCCTAAAACAGGGGTCATAACAGCTACCTTTCAGAGCTGTCGAAACATTGCTGGTGGGAGTAGAAGTTGGTAAATCTTTTTAGAAGGCAGTTGAGCAATATGTTTTAAAGTTCCTAAAAATGTTGATACTCTTGGACTAAGCAATTAAGCTTCTAGAAGGTTATCTTTAAGAAGTACTCATGGGCCGGGCACAGTGGCTCACACCTGTAATCCCAACACTTTGGGAGACCGAGGTGGGTGGATCACGAGGTCAGGAGATCGAGACCATCCTGGCTAACACAGTGAAACCCCACCTCTACTAAAAATACAAAAAAAATTAGTGGGGCGTGTTGGCGGGCGCCTGTAGTCCCAGCTACTCCGGAGGCTGAGGCAGGAGAACGGTGTGAACCCGGGAGGCGGAGCTTGCAGTGAGCTGAGATCCGGCCACTGTACTCCAGCCCGGGTGACAGAGCAAGACTCTGTCTCAAAAAAAAAAAAAAAAGTACTCATGATATACTCAAAGATTTAGTTTTTTATAGCTGTTTATCATGGTGAAAATTAAAAGCAACCTAAATAGCCAACAATAGGAAGTTGATTTTTTAAATACTTTATATATAGCATGAAACAAAACTAATAGGGTTTTTTAAATAACACATTTTTCAAACATTATTATTTCATTTTGTAAAAACAATATACATATTAGAAGTACATACAAGAAATATTAATATTTAGCATTGGATGATAAAATGACAGTTAATTTTCTTTCTTCCTTTTTTATTATTGTATTTTCTAAACTTGGCCTAAAATTTCTTAAATGTCTCTCTAGCAACTTACTAATTTCTGCTTTTTAAAATGGTTATGTATGAACATATCACATCGCCCCAAGAATACAAATTCCTTGAACACAGATTCTAAGTCTGATTTATCTCCATAAACTCCCCATGATATTAGCTTAGTGCCTTGAATAATTACAATTACCATTTATTGAATGTTTGCCATGTGGCAGGCATTGTGCTAAATTGTATCTCTTAGTATAGTAAAATTGAATAAATGTGGAAAGGGAAGGGAAGAAGAATAAGTAGAAAGAAGTGAATGAATAAATTCTCAGCAATCTGAAATAAGTTGGCAGCTATCTCACTTGGAAGCGACCGGCTCATTTTTAGAGTCTCTTCTGACCACCAGACCATACCAATCTGCTAGACCAACTCTTCTAACAGAAAGGGAAAATGTCAGGAAGAGGAGGACCACACTATGATCCTGGATTTTAGAAAGCCACACTTTGAAGGATAAGAGCTCATAAGGACAACCTGGTATAACTTTTGAGAATTTTCTTACCAGAGTCAAGAAAACCAATTTAACATGACAATGATCTATTAATGAAACACTTTTGACTTTGGCAACCTTTAATTCTTTTCTACAAGCACTCCCTTAGCACCCACCAACACCATTTGAGAAGGAAAGATACATAAGCAGTCTCATCCTTAAGGAATTTTTAATGCAATGAGGACTACCAACAGGTGCCTAAATAACTGATTCAAGGCACGGTGTGAGCTCCAACAGAGAACTCAGGGACTGGAGAGATTGCCAAGGGAGAAATTCTTTCTGATGGGGATGGAGTGGAAGAGGTGGAAAGTGAAAGCTGGGATCTGAAGCATAGACAAGATTTCTCAGTGCTGTGTTGAGGGAATGGCATTCCTGCCTGCAGGAACAGCCTAGGCAAAGGCTCAGAGGGGTAGGATTTGGTACGTTTGGAGAAGGGCAAGTGTTCAGTCCATGTCCCAGAAACCTTGGGCTACTTCATTAAGAAGAAAAGTGGCCCTGAGATGAGCTCCTTTTCTTGGTCTCTTCTTGGCCCTAGTACTTTCCTGATACACATCCAAGCAGACACAGCCCACAAAAAGCAAAATAATCTACCCCCTCATTTTCAAAAGCTTTGGAGTTCAGTTCAGATTAAGACCACAGTAAACTGAGTACTTCCAAAAGTAGGAATCAGAGTGGCTCCTGCCTCTGTCCTGCTGTTCTCCAAAGGCTGACGTCCCAAAAAGCAGGCCTCCAGGGCTCTACCTGAGACTTGAGTTCTACTCACCTCCAAGGAAGATGTGGAGGCAATCCCTCACAAGTAGTTTCAAAACAGTCACAGCATGGGGCGGAAGGTAGAAGTATCAAGCACCCACCTCTTCAAATGCTAGGCCTCCAGAGGGTCAACCCTGTGGTCCTGCTGCTCCCTGAAGGTCCCCACAACCCCCTCTGGTCCCCCTCTTGGTGAAGGGTTTTGGGGGAAATAAAACAGGAGCCACTGGTAGTCCCAAGGGCAGGAGAGGGAAACACCACCTGCAGCTCAGAGACACCACAGCTTTTTCTCAAATACTTTCGGTAGCATGATATATGATCCCCCCTCCCTGCGGCCTCTCTCTCTGAGACTGAATTGGCCTCTTTTTCTGCTTTATTTTTCTGAATCTCTCTGTTCTCTTCTCTCTCTTCATGTGTCCCTTTTCCTTTGTTTCAACTTTTATGGAAACTATTGTTCAATCTCTCTCTCTCTCTCTCTCTGAATTCCCCGGTCTCTGCCTCTCTCAGCCTCTCCTCTCTTGTTTCAGTCACTGTCTCCACGTCTTTGTCACTCTATTAGTCTGTCTTGACGTCCGTCTCTATCTCTGGGGCCTAGGTGTTTCTATCAGTGTCCCTGTGTCTGGATGTTCCTGCTGCTCTGTCTGTGTGTCTCTATCATGTCCACATCTTCCTGTCGCTTTCTGTCTCCCTCCCTCGGCACTCCTATCTTCATCTCTCCATCGCAGCGTCTCCAGCCCTATTTCCACCCCTCCTTTCCCCCGGCCTGCGTTATTCAAATCGCAGCCAGGAAATCGAGCAGTTCGGGGAGGTGTGATGCTGAAAACCAGCTTCCGCGCGACGCCGGGTCGGAGCCCCCGAGGGGTGCCGGGGGGACAGCCCAGGGTGCGGCTTCTGTCCCGACCCAGTCGCCGCTCCCGGGGGCTCCCGCCCGGCGAACACCCTCCGGCCCCAGCCCGACTCCTGAGCTCCCCCTGCCCGCTTAGAAAGGAACTCTGACCGCCACCGGAGAGGGCGTTTGCCCGAGCCAGGAGTCCGAGAGGGGTGGAAAGTTCTCACCGATGGTGAAGCTGTAGCCATCGATGCTGAAAGTGGCGCTGCGGCATTTTTTGAAGCCCTCCTTCCTGTTGCTGGCGTCTGTCATGGCTCGGCCGGCCGGGCAGGGGCCTCGCAGCGCGACCAGCGGCGTCCGCCGTCCCCCACACGGCGGAGTGAGCAGCCCGCAGCTCGGCGGCGAATCCTTCTCCGGCCGCGCCGCGCTGTCACCCTCAGCCCCGCCGCGCGCTGGCAGCTGAGCGCCTGGAGACAAGAGCGGGGACCCAACGTCAACAGCTAAAGCGCTAGGAGCTCGGCGGAGGCAGGAGCCGTCGCGACTGCCCCATCTCCAAGCCGAGTTCCAGAGGCGGCGAGAGGAGTGTCAGGAAGGGAGGACGCGCGCCGCAGCGCGCGGACGGGGCTGACCGGTGGGCGCGGAGACCCCTGCCTGGCCACGCTACTCTCTGCCAGCCGCGGAGCCCGCGCGCCACAGGCACGTCTGTTTTCCACTTCAGCTTCTCCTTCCGTCTCTGGTGGCTGGGGGGATTTGGGGACCCAAGGGAATGGCTGAATTGGCGTCGTGCGTCTTCTAGATATGTTTTCTCTGGCAGACCGAGGAGCTTCCAGAAAGCACATCAACAGATGGAAAGGCAAACCCCTTAGCCATGAGATGTTGCCGAAGTTTACTCCAAACAAGGAAGTCGGGAAAATCGCCACGCCCACTTCCTCCTAGCCACTGCCCCCAGCCCTGGCCTGGAGCCCCGATAGTGTTTCTTCTCCACTGTCCCTGCCAGGAAGGTAATGTCAAAGTCACCGGAGGCTCTATGATGTGAAATGTACAATCGAATTAGAACTCGCCCCTTACCAACCATTCCAAATAGCTTTTCCTGTCCTTTCGAATTTGGGTTTGCCCAATGTGATAGACTCCTGGAATTTGCTGATGTGGAAGATATCTTACCAATCCCATAGCTGACGCTCTTATTACAGGAGAGGAAACTGAGGCTGGGTGGGGCTTGAGAAAAGTGCTACACAAGGAAGCGGCGGACATTGGAGGCAGAAGTTTCACTTTATGACGATGCCAAGTTAGCCATTGGCCTTTCCAGTGTCTGAAATGACCGAGTTAGGCAAGGCTTATACTGGGAAAATTATTCCCCACCGATCAGCAAGCAATTATTGAGGATTTACAGTTGCAGTGCTATCAGAGGCTGCGGATGCCCACGGGAAAAGAGACCACAGCTGAGTCACACAGAAGAGTCCACGGTATAACAATGTGGAATGAGGGTTCTGTGCTCAAGCTATTGTGAGACTACATTTAATTTAGCCTCATTTTTGTGATGAAATTTGACACAATTAACAAACACTTGCCAATAATAAGAATCAACCAGGTATATTCCTAATTGATTCCAGTTGAGTTTAGAGGGTAATGGCTCCACATATCTTCAGAATCTAATGAAGATTAGAAACCTTGTCCCAAAAAAAAGCACACAGACACACATGTACAATATTCTACATACAACTTCAGGGGGCCCATTAAAACCCCCAAGCCTACTGGAACCCAGGTTAATGCATGTCCCAGGAATTTAATCTTTTTCAATTCACCAAGTATTTTTAAAGAAATGGAATTGTGTCAGAGTGTATGTAGTTGACACTTCAGTTATAAATTCTCTCAGGAAAGACCTAGAACCACATTCACATGGTCTGGTTAGGTTGGTAGCGAGATTAATTAATCATAAAGGCAACCAACAGTGTCTTGAACCTCATGCCACATAGAATGGCATATTTCGGCATGCAGTCAGGGGTGTTTCAAAATCATCATGTAGTCCCTGAGACTGTAATATCCACGCCTGGAACCTGTTACAACATGGAGGCATGAAAAGGGCTCTGCTCACAGATAGACCTGGGTCTGAAAGCTGGCTCCACCACTTACCAGCTACATGGTGACCTCCCTGAGTCTTACTTTCCTCCTCTGACAAGGATTAAGTAGGAGTAAGTGCATAAAACCTAGGCACACTGTATGCATCCAGTTATTGCAATCACTAGCTAACTCCCAGATCTTATTATGTAGACTGCACGGAAAATTCTTCTCTGTGACAATAACGTATTTTAGTTATTGTTGCCACCATTAATTTTATAGGTGAAGAGAATTTTTGTATGTAACATTTTATATATAATATATTACATGTAATATAATATGGGCTTGGTTTTTTGTTTGTTTGTTTTTGAGACAGTGTTTCACTCTGCTGCCCAGGCTGGAGTGCAGTGGTGCAATCATGGCTCATTGTGGCATCGACCACTTGGGCTCAAGTGATCCTCCCACTTCAGCCTCCAAAGTAGCAGGGTCTACAGATACACGCCACCACACCTGGCTGCTTTAAAAAAAAAAAAAAAAAAACTGTAGAGGCAAGGTCTCACTATGTTGCCTAGGCTTGTCTCGAACTCCAGAGCTCAAGTCATCCTCTGCCTCCATCTCCCAAAATGTTGGGATTACAGGAATGAGGCACATGCCTGACCTTAATATTATGTATTTTTTAATATAGTAACCACCAAAGGTTTCTTATAGTTCCCCTTTCCCTGTATTTCTCCCATCTTCCCAAGCTTTTAAGTGAAGCACATGTCTTTTTTGTGCCAAAATAAGTCCTCAGCTGAGGAACCTGAAAGCCCTGAGTCTCCTGTAGTAAATTATCAAAAAAAAGAAAAAAGAAAAAGTCTATTGCAATGGAAATTTTTCCTTGCGTAAGTGAGTGAAATTAAAACTTGGTATTTAATCATCCTAACAGAAAAGCTTTCTGAAATATAACCTATGAAAATAATAAAAATGCAATCATTTCTCTGTCCCCTAAAGTCTGGTAAAAATAACTTGCCTGAATAATTAGAACTGTTTTTAAACTGCTTCTCCCCAGAATCATTATCTCTCTCCCTGGTTTTAGAGATTGTACACCTACAGAACTACTAAAATGCACTGCTTCAAGTGCAAACTCTTAAAAGCAGCCTTTTCAGCCTTTGGATTCTCACACCAAACCAAGTGAAGCTGAATGCTAACATTACATAAGTCAAGAAAGAATGAGTTCAAGACTGAGATCAAAAGAAGCATGGCTTTTGTTTGTTCTTTCAGAAATGCTCACTCAAGAAAGACTGGGAAGTAAGAAAACTAAACCAAGACAGACAAGCAGATGTGTCAATCATCTGCTTTGGTAGTTGGAGCAGGATTTGACAAATTAATGTCTGCAGACGAAATCTGGCCCATCACCTGTTTTTGTGGCTTCTGCAAGCTAAAAACAGCTTTTGTATTTTTAAGTGATTGAAAAAAATGAAAAGAAGAATAATATTCTGTGACACATTAAAACTACATGAAACTTGAATTTTAGTATCCACAAGTAAAGTTTCATTGGAACATAGCTATGCTCATTTATTTCCATATTCTCTCTGGCTGCTTTCACACTACAAAGCCATTGTTCAGTAGCTGTGCCTGGGACCATATGGCCTGCAAAGCCAAAAATATTTACTATCTGGCCCTTTACATAAAATGCTTATTGACTCCTAAAATTATAGTAAGTATACTTTACATCTGTCAGGGTTTGGGTAACTTCTAGTTTTATTATATTTACTTTAACATTTGGGTTTGGAAAGAAATTTATCTTTTTTAACTACTGGAATGGATTCTAACATGGAAGAACTAAGAGTGCATTCTAACAAACAAGGGAAACAGGGAGGGAAGAAGGTCCCTAATAATTGTTTGATCCAGTCAATAGCTAAGACTAATTAGGTTAAGATTAATTTCTTCCAAGAAGTAATGTGTGATCCCGACTTCACTGCAAGAAAGTAGAGGAAGAGCTGAACTCATTACCTACATCAGTTCATAGGATCAAATAATGTCCTTCAAATATAACAACTGTATATGACCCAATATAAAAAAGAGTCTGGCAGGATGCTCCTCTGACTCTAGTGCTAATATCAAGTCTTTTGATTCGCTCTGTGGATCTGATGGTGGATTCTACTACGTGTTTCTACATAAGAGAAAGGATATTAATGGCAAGTTCTTGTTGCTCATTGGTTTTTCACTTTTAAAGTTCTAGAAAAATTTAAGAACATATATAGAATGTATCAAAAGGTATAGTTTCTAAGAAAACATCTTTTTATTTTTCATGCTAGAGAGAAGACAGCTCCTCAGCATCTCACTAATGCATTTCAACCATTCCCAGGTAGGAAGCTACCTACTACTTGGAATTCTCCCAACAGCCAATAGTCCAAGAATTGTAGACCCAAGTTGCCCCAATAAGAGCATCATGCACACACCTCACGGACACCTATCCAGCTGTCTAAAAACCATTCCAAATTCTAGAAAGGGCCTCTTCCCATTCATATAATCACTGGCTGCAGGCAATGAAGTTTCTGAACTGCAACCTTGCTCCTTTGGCTGTAATTGATAGAACCCAAACTGGGCTGATGAATACCATTTCTGGGAATAGGAATTGTGAGAGGTAAAGAAAAAGTCCCAGTTCATTCCAGGTCCGGTTCCAGCTGGTATCTGAAAATCAGCTCCTCCCAAATTCCGTAAGATACCCTACTACTCTTATACTATACAGTAGTCCCTTTTGTAAGTGATCCAATATGAGTTGCTATTGCTTGAAACCAAGAGTTCTAGCTAATCTACCAGACTCCCTTCAAGAAGGGAAGCAGAGGAGGAAGAAATGAACAGAGAAAAGAAGGAATTAAACTAACATTTACTGAGTGCCAACTATATACTAAGCATTGTACTAACCAAGAAACTGTCCCTGCCTTTTAGAATTTTACAGGAAGAGTAAGTCTTAGAACAGTCCCTGGAATTGGGTGTCAGAATGAGAAAACAATCACAGAAAGTCTGTGTTTCTGGATGCAGTTCCTCTTCAGCTGTCACCAGTGCCCTCCTCTGTTTCATTTTACTTCTACCTTATTGCCTCCCTATAGCCCATTTTTTTGTTTCTCAAATAAATTAGACCCAGGAATGGCAGAGACAATCTAATTAAATGGGGAAGATAAAAAGTGTGTGCTTACACACTTGAGGGCCCAAAAAAGGTGCCAAAAACGTACCCAGAAGGCCCTGATGGAGGTTACCGAATTCTATTTCCACAAGGAGGCAATTTTTTTCTTTGGCCCCCTGTTCATTCTTCAACTTTTTTTGAGTTTACATATTATTCATGCATCTGTGAAAGTAACTATCCTTAAGTACCTGCCTTTAGTGTCTCAGAAAATAATAGCTAAGGGCCCCCAAAGATCTCCCCATAACATTATGTAGCAAATTACAGTAAATTAAATTCTTGTTTTGCATTCAGAGTTTGGGGAGAATTTTATCATAGCCTTTGTAGTTAGGAGTTATAAGTGGAAACTTTCTGCAGTGGGGGTGAGGGAGACCAGAACAACTATTTTTAATTCCTTTTTCTTAATCCAGACTACCAAGTCTGGAATTGTCTTTCCCCTCAGCCAACCAGGTTTGCCTAGAGATCTCCCTCCTCACCATTCAGGTATCTGCTAATCTCCCAGGTCCTCCAGAAAGCATTTTCTGCCTGACATTCCTCAGGGGAGGTAACCACCCCACTTGAAGCCTCCCCTGGATCCCATTCTGTGTCCCCATCATAAAATCATCACGCTGCACTCATACTGCCTGTTTGCCTGCCCATCTCCTCATAAGGATATGGTCTGCGGGTAGCAGAGATGGGTCTTCCATCCTCAGCCCTGGCACAGAGTAGGCCTTCGCTAATACATTTATGAATTAAAAAGTAAACAAAGATGTATAATGCAAGGCTGTGTGGCCAGGAGATGATGGGATTGGGGTAGGACAGCCAGCCCCATTAGCCATTCCCTCTTTCCACTCATCCTCTGTCTTTCTCTGTGTTGAGCTTTAGAGCAAGTTCAAAACACAGCTCCATAGCAAATAGGTTAATAACTTTTAAAATTAATAAAATGAAACAAAAAGCTCCTCTTTTTGTTTTCTCAAAACAGGGCTCCTTAGCAAATAGGTTAATAACTTTTAAAATTAATAAAATGAAACAAAAAGCTCCTCTACTTGCTAGCTGTGTGATCTTGGGAAAATGACTTAGCCTCTCTGAGTCTTAGTTTTTTCTTTTGTAAAATGGACATATAATACCTATCTCATAAGAAATATGTGAGTTATAATAATGTATGTAAAAGACTTACCCTGGACTCAACCCATAGTAAACATTCAATTTTACTTATTATTATTATATCATATATATTATTATAACATGACAATGTTATTATTTTTAACATCGTTATCATCACTAGCATACTAGGTCCCTTTTGAGCTTCTGTTTTCTACAGAGTGCTTAAGTTAATCCATAATCACGGGCAAGAGGAACAGGGTTAGAGTTCACTCAACCGTGGGCCTAAGGCCCCAAAGTATCACCCTGTGAGCAATGGGACCAGAGGTTCTAGGTCTCCATCACTCAGGTGAGCTACAGAAACTCATGGGCTTTCTGAGCGCTAGAGTCTGGGGCTTGCACAGGGCCTGCTCAATCACTCTTCCATCCACAAGTCCCAGCCTCCATCACCCTCCCCATTCCATGATACTTCGGTCAGCTATGCTTCGCTTCCTTCAGCAGATGCATTATGGTCCTCATAATGCATATTGTCTTGTGAACCTGCTGCATCAGCTAGGATGTCTTCTGTTCCCTGGGCATCCAGGGCACAGCTTCCTCCTGGTTTTCCTGCTACCTCTGCAGCCAATGCCTTTTCTGTTGTTGTTAACCAGGGAAACTCTTATCTTCTCATTCCATTGCCTCTTTCCTGAGCAATCCTCTTTGCTCTTCCCAGCTCTGTTAATGACTCCAAAATATCTATTTCCAGCCCAGATCACTAAGCAGCAAGTCTTCAGTAGGTCTTACAGTCACCTTGGCCTTGACTTATCTAAATCTGAAATCTTCATCTTCCTATCCTTCCTCCAGAGTTTCCCTTGGGGTGTTAGGGGAGCCAGACAAAGTTTCTACACACTTGTCAAGCCAGGCTAACCTTTACCACCCTCTTTCCAGCTGTCCCCATAGAAGGAGCATTTCTCATCTGACTCGTTAAAGTTTCAGGCATTCCTTGGGCCCAACTCACTAGGGCGAAAGTCTCTCCTGGGCAGAGCCCACATGGCACCTCTGTGAGAGTTAGGAAAGGGTGCCCTTCTCCCAGGTGGAAGCAGCCCCATGCCAGGACAAACAGAGCTCAGTGAGCAGGGCCTGGGCTGAATGTTGCTCCCACCCAGTCCTTCGGTCAGGCATTGATATGATTTGGCTATGTCTCCACCCAAATCTCATCTTGAATTGTAGCTCCTATGATTCCCACATGTTGTGGAAGGAACCTGGTGGGAGATAATTGAATCATAGGGGCAGTTCCCCCATACTATTCTCATGGTAGTGAATAAGTCTCACGAGATCTGATGGTTTTAGAAAGGGAACCCCCTTTCACTTGATCCTTCATTCTCTCTTGTCTGCCACCATGTAAGATGTGCATTTCACCTTCCACCGTGGTTGTGAGGCCTCCCCAGCCATGTGGAACTGTGTGTCCATTAAACCTCTTTTTCTTTATAAATTACCCAGTCTTGGGTATGTCTTTATCAGCAGCATGAAAATGGGCTAATACCGTAAATTGGGTTCCTGGTCATAATACTTCCAGAATATTATCAAAGCCTCACTCTTCCACTCCAATAGTGCCATCTCTGGAAATGGTCCTCCCTACTGCTGCACAACCAAATTGGGAAGCCTGTGAGTCATTACTCTTCCCTCTGCCTTTTTCATCTAAACAGTCACTAAGTCCACACAGAAATGTTCCCTCAATATATCTGGCATCTGTCTGGTCCTATCCACACACGACCCCACCTTAGTCCAGGCTACCACTCTCTCTCACATGAATTATCACAACAGCCTCTCACCTCCACAGCCAGCTTGCATTCTTGCTCCAAGCCATTGTCTATCCAGGAGCCAAAGAGATCTTTTTAAATAAAAATGTAGTCATGTCTTTCCTCTGCCTAAAATCCTTCAGTGACTCCCTGTCGCTGTAGAAAAATCAATACTTAGAATAAAGTAAAAACTCCTTACCTTGGCTCATCAGGTCCTACAGAATCTTGGGGGAAACTGGGGAACATAGGGAAGTTTGGACCTTCTCCTGTAAGGAGTGGGAAGCATAAAACACATACAAGAGGACTTAGAAAGTATCAGAAAGGGAGTGGGGAAGTTAGTCAGAGAAGGGAAAGCAACCAATAAAGCTACCCTTGTGGGAACCTGGGGCTTAATCCTCTAAGAAACATCAGGAGCCAGTGTCAAATTGCCATTGGCAATGCATCTCGTTTCCCAACCTGATTCCGGACTCTTTCAAGGGTTTGGCTTTGACATGCTCTATCAACTCTTCTCACTTCTGACTTCCTAGAGAGGATTCAGACCTTCTGTGCTTCCCAGGATCAAGAAAAACAGCACTTAGTCGTTTATTTTATACCTACTATGTGCAAATAGTTTGCACCTGTAACAAATATCCAAATTCTCAGTGACCTAACACCACAATAAAGGTTTTTTTTTCTTGCTCATTACGAAGCCCAATATAGGTTGTGGGGTGCAGGATGTGGAGTTTTGGCCTATGGAGTTATTCAGGGACTAAGCTGGCTTTCATCTCATAGCTTCATCAGCACCTAGAACCTCAGAATCCTTCTCTGTATCCTCTGCATCTAGCTGGCCAGTGAAGGAAGAGAAAAACGGTGGAAGACTGTCAAGAATTTCAGAAACCAGGCATGGAATAAACACACATCCGTTCCTCCCACATTCTGTTAGCCAGAAATTAGTCATATGCCCCACCAAACTGCAAGGGGTGGGTGACATCTGGGAAATGAAGTTAGGAAAGAAAAGAAGGTTTGGTAAACACAGATCCTTTGAAACCCTATCCTCTCCACTGTTTTCACTCAATCTGACCACCAACTTACCAGGTGGAGACATGGTTAAACCCTTCATGCCCAGGACTGAGGTCATAATCTGTTGCCATATCAGAGTTGGAACCTTTCTACCTTATTAAGCCCAGGTTCACAGGATCAAAGCACCTGAGCCTACCACTGTGATGTAAATTTTATAAAGTAGGCCCAAGGTGGAGCCAAGATGGCTGAATAGGAACAGCTCCGGTCTATAGCTCCCAGAGTGAGCGATGCAGAAGACGGGTGATTTCTGCATTTCCATCTGAGGTACTGGGTTCATCTCACTAGGGAGAGCCAGACAGTGGGCGCAGGACAGTGGGTGCAGCACACCGTGCGCGAGCCGAAGCAGGGCGAGGCATTGCCTCACTCAGGAAGCACAAGGGGTCAGGGAGTTCCCTCTCCTAGTCAAAGAAAGGGGTGACAGACGGCACCTGGAAAATCAGGTCACTCCCACCCGAATACTGCGCTTTTCCAATGGGCTTAAAAAACAGCACACCAGGAGATTATATCCCACACCTGGCTCGGAGGGTCCTACACCCACGGAGTCTCGCTGATTGCTAGCACAGCAGTCTGAGATCAAACTGCAAGGTGGCAGCCAGGCTGGGGGAGGGGCGCCTGCCATTGCCCAGGCGTGATTAGGTAAACAAAGCAGCCAGGAAGCTCGAACTGCGTGGAGCCCACCACAGCTCAAGGAGGCCTGCCTGCCTCTGTAGGCTCCACCTCTGGGGGCAGGGCACAGACAAACAAAAATACAGCAGTAACCTCTGCAGGCTTAAATGTCCGTGTCTGACAGCTTTGAAGAGAGTAGTGATTCTCCCAGCACGCAGCTGGAGATCTGAGAACGGGCAGACTGCCTCCTCAAGTGGGTCCTTGACCCCCGAGCAGCCTAACTGGGAGGCACCCCCTAGTAAGGGCAGACTGACACCTCACACGGCCGGGTACCCCTCTGAGACAAAACTTCCAGAGGAACGATCAGGCAGTAATATTTGCGATTCAACAAGATCTGCTGTGCTACAGCCACTGCTGTTCTACAGCCACACTGCTGATAACCAGGCAAACAGGGTCTGGAGTGGACCTCTAGCAAACTCCAAAGACCTGCAGCTAAGGGTCCTGTCTGTTAGAAGGAAAACTAACAAACAGAAAGGACATCCACACCAAAAACCCTTGTGTACGTCACCATCATCAAAGACCAAAAGTAGATAAAACCACAAAGATGGGGAAAAAACAGAGCAGAAAAACTGGAAACTAAAAAGCAGAGTGCCTCTCCTCCTCCAAAGGAACGCAGCTCCTCACCAGCAACGGAACAAAGCTGGACGGAGAATGACTTTGACGAGCTGAGAGAAGAAGGCTTCAGACGATCAAACTACTATGAGCTACAGGAGGAAATTCAAACCAAAGGCAAAGAAGTAAAAACTGTGAAAAAAAATTAGACGAATGGATAACTAGAATAACTAATGCACAGAGGTCCTTAAAGGAGCCGATGGAGCTGAAAGCCAAGGCTCGAGAACTTCGTGAAGAATGAAGAAGCCTCAGAGCCGATGCAATCAACTGGAAGAAAGGGTATCAGTGATGGAAGATGAAATGAATGAAATGAAGCCAGAAGGGAAGTTTAGAGAAAAAAGAATAAAAAGAAACGAACAAAGCCTCCAAGAAATATGGGACTATGTGAAAAAACCAAAACTACATCTGATTGGTGTACCTGAAAGTGACGGGGAGAATGGAACCAAGTTGGAAAACACTCTGCAGGATATTATCCAGGAGAACTTCCCCAATCTAGCAAGGCAGGCCAACATTCAGATTCAGGAAATACAGAGGACGCCACAAAGATACTCCTCGAGAAGAGCAACTCCAAGACACATAATTGTCAGATTCACCAAAGTTGAAATGAAGGAAAAAATGTTAAGGGCAGCCAGAGAGAAAGGTCGGGTTACCCACAAAGGGAAGCCCATCAGACTAACAGCGGATCTCTTGGCAGAAACTCTACAAGCCAGAAGAGAGTGGGGGACAATATTCAACATTCTTAAAGAAAAGAATTTTCAACCCAGAATTTCGTATCCTGCCAAACTAAGCTTCATAAGTGAAGGAGAAATAAAATACTTTACAGACAAGCAAATGCTGAGAGATTTTGTCACCACCAGGCCTGCCCTAAAAGAGCTCCTAAAGGAAGCACTAAACATGGAAAGGCACAACCAGTACCAGCCGCTGCAAAATCATGCCAAAATGTAAAGACCATCAAGGCTAGGAAGAAACTGCATCAACTAACGAGCAAAATAACCAGCTAACATCATAATGACAGGACCAAATACACACATAACAATATTAACTTTAAATGTAAATGCGCTACATGCTCCAATTAAAAGGCACAGACTGGCAAATTGGATAAAGAGTCAAGACCCATCAGTGTGCTGTATTCAGGAAACCCATCTCACGTGCAGAGACACACATAGACTCAAAATAAAAGGATGGAGGAAGATCTACCAAGCAAATGGAAAACAAAAAAAGGCAGGGGTTGCAATCCTAGTCTCTGATAAAACAGACTTTAAACCAACAAAGATCAAAAGAGACAAAGAAGGCCATTACATAATGGTAAAGGGATTAATTCAACAAGAAGAGCTAACTATCCTAAATATATATGCACCCAATACAGGAGCACCCAGATTCATAAAGCAAGTCCTGAGTGACCTACAAAGAGACTTAGACTCCCACACAATAATAATGGGAGACTTTAACACCCCACTGTCAACATTAGACAGATCAATGAGACAGAAAGTTAACAAGGATACCAAGGAATTGACCTCAGCTCTGCACCAAGCAGACCTAATAGACATCTACAGAAATCTCCAAATGAACAGAATATACATTTTTTTCAGCACCACACCACACCTATTCCAAAATTGACCACACAGTTGGAAGTAAAGCACTCCTCAGCAAATGTAAAAGAACAGAAATTATAACAAACTGTCTCTCACACCACAGTGCAATCAAACTAGAACTCAGGACTAAGAAACTCACTCGAAACCACTCAACTACATGGAAACTGAACAACCTGCTCCTGAATGACTACTGGATACATAACGAAATGAAGGCAGAAATAAAGATGTTCTTTGAAACCAATGAGAACAAAGACACAAGATATCAGAATCTCTGAGACGCATTCAAAGCAGTGTGTAGAGGGAAATTTATAGCACTAAATGCCCACAAGACAAAGCAGGAAAGATCCAAAATTGACACTCTAACATCACAATTAAAAGAACTAGAAAAGCAAGAGCAAACACATTCAAAAGCTAGCAGAAGGCAAGAAATAACTAAAATCAGAGCAGAACTGAAGGAAATAGAGACACAAAAAACCCTTCAAAAAATTAATGAATCCAGGAGCTGGTTTTTTGAAAGGATCAACAAAATTGATAGACCACTAGCAAGACTAATAAAGAAGAAAAGATAGAAGAATCAAATAGACGCAATAAAAAATGATAAAGGGGATATCACCACCGATCTCACAGAAATACAAACTACCATCAGAGGATACTACAAACATCTCTATGCAAATAAACTAGAAAATCTAGAAGAAATGGATAAATTCCTCGACACATCCACCCTCCCAAGACTAAACCAGGAAGAAGTTGAATCTCTGAATAGACCAATAAGAGGCTCTGAAATTGTGGCAATAATCAATAGCTTACCAACCAAAAAAAGTCCAGGACCAGATGGACACAGCCAAATTCTACCAGAGGTACAAGGAGGAGCTGGTACCATTCCTTCTGAAACTATTCCAATCAATAGAAAAAGAGGGAATTCTCCCTAACTCATTTTATGAGGCCAGCATCATCCTGATACCAAAGCCTGGCAGAGACAATACCAAAAAAGAGAATTTTAGACCAATATCCTTGATGAACATTGATGCAAAAATCCTCAATAAAATACTGGCAAACCAAATCCAGCAGCACATTAAAAAGCTTATCCACCATGATCAAGTGGGCTTCATCCCTGGGATGGGCCGGTTCAACATACGCAAATCAATAAATGTAATCCAGCATATAAACAGAACAAAAGACAAAAACCACATGATTATCTCAATAGCTGCAGAAAAGGCCTTTGACAAAATTCAACAACCCTTCATGCTAAAAACTCTCAATAAATTAGGTATTGATGGGACGTATCTCAAAATAATAAGAGCTATCTATGAAAAACCCACAGCCAATATCATACTGAGTGGGCAAAAACTGGAAGCATTCCCTTTGAAAACTGGCACAAGACAGGGATGCCCTCTCTCACCACTCCTGTTCAACATAGTGTTGGAAGTTCTGGCCAGGGCAATTAGGCAGGAGAAGGAAATAAAGGGTATTCAATTAGGAAAAGAGGAAGTCAAATTGTCCCTGTTTGCAGATGACATGATTGTATATCTAGAAAACCTCATTGTCTCAGCCCAAAATCTCCTTAAGCTGATAGGCAACTTCAGCAAAGTCTCAGGATACAAAATCAATGTACAAAAATCACAAGCATTCTTATACATCAATAACAGACAAACAGAGAGCCAAATCATGAGTGAACTCCCATTCACAATTGCTTCAAAGAGAATAAAATACCTAGGAATCCAACTTACAAGGGATGTGAAGGACCTCTTCAACGAGAACTACAAACCACTGCTCAAGGAAATAAAAGAGGATACAAACAAATGCAAGAACATTCCATGCTCATGGGTAGGAAGAATCAATATCATGAAAATGGCCATACTGCCCAAGGTAATTTATAGATTCAATGCCATCCCCATCAAGCTACCAATGACTTTCTTCACAGAATTGGAAAAAACTACTTTAAAGTTCATATGGAACCAAAAAAGAGCCCGCATCGCCAAGTCAATCCTAAGCCAAAAGAACAAAGCTGGAGGCATCACACTACCTGACTTCAAACTATACTACAAGGCTACAGTAACCAAAACAGCATGGTACTGGTACCAAAACAGAGATATAGATCAATGGAACACAACAGAGCCCTCAGAAATAATGCCGCATATCTACAACCATCTGATCTTTGACAAACCTGACAAAAACAAGAAATGGGGAAAGGATTCCCTATTTAATAAATGGTGCTGGGAAAACTGGCTAGCCGTATGTAGAAAGCTGAAACTGGATCCCTTCCTTACACCTTATACAAAAATTAATTCAAGATGGATTAAAGACTTACATGTTAGACCTAAAACCATAAAAACCCTAGAAGAAAACCTAGGCAATACCATTCAGGACATAGGCATGGGCAAGGGCTTCATGTCTAAAACACCAAAAGCAATCACAACAAAAGCCAAAATTGACAAATAGGATCTAATTAAACTAAAGAGCTTCTGCACAGTAAAAGAACCTACCATCAGAGTGAACAGGCAACCTACAAAATGGGAGAAAACTTTCGCAACCTACTCATCTGACAAAGGGCTAATATCCAGAATCTACAATGAACTCCAACAAATTTACAAGAAAAAAACAAACAACCCCATCAAAAAGTGGGTGAAGGATATGAACAGGCACTTCTCAAAAGAAGACATTTATGCAGCCAAAAAACACATGAAAAAATGCTCATCATCACTGGCTATCAGAGAAATGCAAATCAAAACCACAATGAGATACCATTTCACACCAGTTAGGGTGGCAATCATTAAAAAGTCAGGAAACAACAGGTGCTGGAGAGGATGTGGAGAAATAGAAACATTCTTACACTGTTGGTGGGACTGTAAACTAGTTCAACCATTGTGGAAGTCAGAGTGGCAATTCCTCAGGGATCCAGAACTAGAAATACCATTTGACCCAGCCATCCCATTACTGGGTATATACCCAAAGGATTATAAATCATGCTGCTATAAAGACACATGCACACGTATGTTTATAGCGGCACTATTCACAAAAGCAAAGACTTGGAACCAACCTAAATGTCCAACAACGATAGACTGGATTAAGAAAATGTGGCACATATACACCATGGAATACTATGCAGCCATAAAAAAGGGTGAGTTCATGTCCTTTGTAGGGACATGGATGAAACTGGAAACCATCATTCTCAGCAAACTATCGCAAGGACAAAAAACCAAACACCGCATGTTCTCACTCATAGGTGGGAATTGAACCATGAGAACACTTGGACACAGGAAGGGGAACATCACACTCTGGGGACTATCGTGGGGTGGGGGGAGGGGGGAGGGATAGCATTAGGAGATATACCTAATGCTAAATGACGAGTTAATGGGTGCAGCACACCAACATGGCACATGTATACATATGTAACAAACCTGCACGTTGTGCACATGTACCCTAAAAGTCAAAGTATAATAATAATAAAATAAAATAAAATAAAAGATGCTAGGTACCTAAATCTGAAACCAAAAACATGCGAAACCAAAAACATTCCTAAGTAGACACTATTTTATATCCTCAGTGTTTTTGTCTTTGATGTAGAATTAGTTACTACTAAGCCAATAAAAGTAAATGAGAAATGAAAAAAATTAAAAAATAAAAATAAAAAATAAAGTGGGCCCACTTTCCCCAGAAAGGCCCTTTTCATGTGGCTTATTGTTGTTATCACTTACAGAAGGTTTAAATATATCAACAATTTTAATACTATATTACAGCTCTGGCATTGGAAAGCAAGACAAAAATATAATTTACTGAGGAGGTGAAAATTGCATCATCTTGTAACATGATTTTTTTTCTTTCACTAACTAGAAAACATAAATACTGTACCCAGAAATACAAAAATTCTAGTTCATTAAGAGACAAAGGGAATAGCAGAGAAAAATTCGGTCACTAACATTTAGCAGGCCAGCAAACTTTGCCACATCAAAGACTCCTGATGAGGATTTGGGGAACATGCAGTTAGAACAAATACAGAGCATCCCAGGTTACCACTTGCATAGCGATAAGTCTCAGATGGATAACTGGTTACAGGTAGAACTGGCATGGACTTGCACTCAGACGTGAGGAAGGGAATGTGGTTTCTTAGGGGATCCAGCCTTAGTCAGGCCATCATGGGTTAAGCTCTGTGCTTAGTACTCATGCATCTCATTTCAAGCCCTCAGTAACAAAGAATGGAATTATGGGGTTAGGTTTTCTTACTGTGGTTCGTAAATCCCTGGAGAAGATAACTCTTCTCAGTGGCATCCTTGGCAACAGAATTACCAAGAGCACCAAGAACAATGAAACCAGAGAGAATAGACAGGCAGCCCAAAAGGGAACACAGACCTATAGAGTAGATCCGGCTATTCACTGAAATGACCTATAATAGAGACATGCTCCTCCATCTGTTGTTCACTGGTGGCTAAATTCATCTAGAACTTTTTTCCAGCTTATTCACCTCAAATTGGACAATAAATATGTTCCTTATCACCAGCAAACATGCATCGCCACAGATACAGCTACACACACACACACACACAGACACATACACAGACATTCACACACACACCCCAATTTTATATCTCGGATGTGGCTTCTGACAATGATGACAATGATAAAGATGCTGAAGTTCTGAAGAAAATGTCACAGAACAAAATGTTAAGGAAAAAGAGCAAACACAAAGTAGGATGCAATAGAGTCTCAACTACGTTAAAAAGAAAATGCACTAAAGAAAGACAGGAAGGTGAGCAAGAACAGCCCAGTGAGTCAGAGAATAGCCAAGGACAAAAAGTTTAAATCAGATGTTGCAAACTGGCTTCCCTGGGATCAAATGCAGCCCAGGGATGTGGCTTTTTGTTTTGGGGTGATTTTTGCCTGCTTGGTGCTTAAAAAATATTTAAGTTGTGAATTAAAAAGAAATTGAAAATTGAAAGGAAGGAAGGTAGAGAGGAAAGGAGGAAGACAGCAGACAGGAAGGAAGGAAACACATCAAAATGTAACAGTGATTATATTCCAGTGCTGGGATTATAGGTTACTTGGTTTCCCAAAGCCAGCAAGTTCAAATTTGTTCTTATGAACATATCCTGACTGCACCCTGGAGGCTTCCTACCCAGGAACATTGGTTATAATTTAGTTTCTTCTTATATGTGTCCTCCAAATTTTCTAGCATGCTCATAATTAGAAAATAGAAAAATAAACATTTTTAAAGTCACCTATCAAAACAGACATAGATATCTAAATTACTTCCTGTGCTTTTCTTTGTTTAAAATATTTTGGCCGGCGCCGTGCCTCACGCCTGTAATCCCAGCAGTTTGGGAGGCCGAGGTGGGCGGCCTGAGATCGGGTGTTCGAGACCAGCCTAACCAACATGGAGAAACCCCGTCTCTACTAAAAATACAAAATTAGCTGGGCATGGTGGTGCATATCTGTAATCCCAGGTGCTCGGGAGGCTAAGGCGGGAGAATTGCTTGAACCCAGGAGGCGGAGGTTGTGGTGAGCTAAGATCGTGCCATTGGCACCCCAGCCTGGGCAACAAGAGCGAAACTCCATCTCAAAAAATATATATATGTTTTATAATTTAAGATAAATATTAAACTAAATTGTCCTAAGCCAGATCAATGAATCATCCAATCTGATATTCTCACTAGACTGTAAACCTCATGAGGGCTGTGTCCGTTTTGACCACTGATGTATCCCAAACACCTAGAACAAAGCCTAGCATCAAGTAGGTGGTTAATAAATACTTGTTGAATGAATGAATACATGAATATTCTATTTCTGGTGGTAGCTTAAGAAGAAACCTGGAAATTACATGTCAACTTTCTAAGTCAGGAATGCACTGTAACTATTCTCCATACATCAGTATGAGATGGTCCATGTCTACCAACGATAGAATAAAGAAGAACGTACATCTGCTGTCTAAAGACTCCATGCTCCTCTTTGCAAAAGGGGCTTCGTTCTTCCATATCATACCAGGACCAGTGAAAAACTCCTGCTACCATACCACCAGCATGCGATACCTTGTATATTGGTACTTTATTAGAAAATATTTGGCATAATCACCATACATGGCAAGCTGATGCCAAAATAAGTAGATCACAGACTTGCATGAGACTGAAGTTCTAAATAATGATCATGAATTACAAAGTCTTCCTGTGTGGGGAAAGCACAAAGTCTCTACATTGACAAGGTGACTGAAATCTCAGAATTACATGCAAGTTTTTCCCGATGTTGATTACACTGTTGCCCAAAAACTCTACCAGAGAATCCGACAGTCTGTATTATCATGATAAAAGAAAGCAGTTATAGTTGGCAGCAGGTAGGAGTATTAATGATTTAATGCTGAGATGCTTTTGTCAGGCATTTAAGTTACCAAAAGGTACTTTCTTCATTGTGATAAATTCTTGCACATGCATTTGGAAACCACATTTTTAACGCACTGCCTCTCAAGCCAACAAAGAACATTTGTGAGAATGAGAGGCAATTTGGTTTCCTCTTTCCTCATGTGTCACCTCTTGACTTAATTTATTCTCCCTCTAGTTTTGAAGCCCTCCTCCAAAGCACAGCGCACCACCACTGACACAGCCAGTGCTCCACACACGCCTGAGGAATTGACTCCAAATGTGTGACAACTGAAGCAAATCACAAGGAAAGTAGAACTGTGCAGTATGCCAGGAATGCAAGACCACATGTTGGAAAGAACAAGAAATGGAAAAGGGTAAAGATTAGGTCTCAGTTTAATGATTAGATTAAAGGAAGTAACAGAAGAGTTGGTGGACTTCTCTGGTAGTTTTCTTCATTCTCAACTCATGTTTTTTGAGATCTATACCGTGGTCCAGCCACTGTGCTGGACTCTTTTACCTACAGAATCACATTTAGCCCTCACAGCAACTCCCATTACACACATGAAGATACTGAGGCCCAGCCCCAGTGAAGTGGATATGAGGTCTAAATGGAGACCCGTCCTCTCAAAGGCTCAATCCACCTTTGCCTCTCTTTGTCTACTGAGAGGGTATAAAATTCCAGATACCCTCTTCTGATGCCCTTTCTACCCACTCCCCTGGCCCACAATTTCCTGAAGGAGATAACATTGTCTTTTTTTTTTTAGATAAGAGTGATAAAAAGACATGAGAGAAAGTGATAGTGTGGTTGTTTTTTTTTTTACATTATTAGTGTCATTTTCAACGTAACCATGCTCGTGTCATTTTCATCCTGCCCATAGCCATGTTAATGCAGTAAAATATTGACATGAACAGTGCAAGCTCCACAGCCAACCTGCTGGGGTCGAATCCTGGCACTGTTCTTATTGGTTGCACGACCTTGGGCTCTGCCTCAGTTTCCTCATGGATAATAACAGTTACCTCATATGGTTGTTGTGAGGACTAAGTGACTTAATACATGAATGGTGCTTACAGCAGTGTCTGGCACACAGTCACCACTCAATAAATATCAGCTGTTGGTATCATTGTGTCATTGTTACCATGTTTTTGCCCTTTATTCATTTTAATGCACTTTCATACAATATCTAATTTGACATAGTCCGTGGAGGGTGTGATACCTTACCATAAAGAGACAGGGTCAGAGAGGGGAAAAGATAACCCTAACAATTACAACTAGTTAGCTCTGGTGCCGGCACCAGACTGCCCACGTTATTTCCAATGCGTAACAACACTTAATAAAGTTGTTTTAACCCTTGAATTTTCCGAAGAAACTTCCTTTAAAAGCTTTAATGACTGCAGTGCTCCTTAAGCATAAACAAGGAGGGACATTCGGCCGGGAGATATCTCTCT